>NC_029794.2:120724688-120747575 GCF_000816755.2 Arachis ipaensis
CTGACTCGGCTCGCGAAGTTAAAACCGGCCAGAGCATATATACGTATATACAAGATAAACCCAAAAGACCCAAAATACTGTTTATAGAACCTATTTCTCCAAATCAACCTCTAAGAGGGACAAAATATAACATATATACACAGTGGAGATATATAACTATATACATGTGCATCTAAAACCCAAAATGAAACCCCAAACGAGTAAAGTTCTTCGCGTGCAGAAAGCTTCCAGTATGCCACAGTGAGGTGCCTCACGTCCTGCATCTGAAAATCACAGAATATGTATGGAATGAGAACTGGAGGTTCTCAGCATGGTAACGGTGCCCAGATAACTAACATATAATGTCCAGGGAAAGCCAGAGGCGAACTTAGAACTTCCGACAATAGATTACAAGCTTAAAACTATTCTTTACAACCATAAATAACCCATAAACAAGGGAGGTTCTCTAAGGTTCCTAAACTTAACCAAAACTCTATCTAAACCCTCCATAATCTGCCTTCCTCGAAATTCTCCAATTCTAGTGGAACTACACAGACAAACAAATAGGCAATGGCAAACACAATTTGAGAACAGGTAATGCAAGTAGTACGTATAGCATTTAGGCATATAAATTTCATAAAGGCACTCCCAATTAATGCATAACCATACAAAACAAACATATGCATATGGTGTATACCTGTCCTATGGTTGATGATATCATTTGTCGGTTATATAGCTAACCCGACATGTCCTGGTAGCTAGCCATGGACAGAAACACCCATTGCGGAGCAAGTGGGTTTGAGCCACAACCCCCTTGCTACTACCCGCTTAACCCAGAGCAAGTAGAATAACCACTACTACTGCTACTATCCAAACGGTTGTTTAAAAGCTCAACCTGGAGCAAGCGGAATAATCCATTACTGCTGCTACTACCCAGGCATCACAAACACTGACTTGGAGTAAGAGGGACGAACCACAATTCTTGCTACTGCCCAGGTATCACAATCACTGACCTGGAGTAAGCGGGACGAACCACAATCGTTGCTACTGCCCAGGTATCTCATTCAAGAATTCATTCAATCTCAAGTCAATCATTAATTATAATTCATCAACATTTCATCATCAATCATTCTCATTTATCATATTCATTCGAAATTCTATAAATAACTCAGTTTTTCATAATTCTCCTTCCTCATCGCATACCCGGAGCAAGTGAACAACGCCACTGCCTACTACCTGGGGGTCACATATCAAATTCATTTACAAACCATCATTTTCGCACTTCCTCAATCACAATTCATTATTCCAAACCTTTCTTCTCTGCTAGGTTAACTCATTCTCTAATCTTACTCCTCTCTGTATGATTAGAACCATGCTTTAGGGTCTTAGAGAGTAAAAAAAGTGGTTTAGGTGTTCAAAATCATGTTTAAAACATAAAATTCTATTTTCTGAAAAACAGGGTGTGTGCGTATGCATAGGTGTTGTACGTACGCACCATAGTGTGTGTACGCACAAGCCAAAACACAGCTCCTATTCGATGTGTGCGCATACCAGTGTGTGTACGCACACAAACCAAAAGTTCTGGTTTTGCTGTAACTTAAGAAAATTCAATTTTTGCACAAGATTTTCGACATCCATAACTTCCTCTACAAAATTACATTTTTCACAAAATTTATACCGTTTAAAAGATCTTGAAATTATCTTTAATTTGAAATAAATTCATTCAAATCAAAAATCCGAGGCTCAAGTTATGGATTATCGAAGTTCATCAAAAATCTATTTTTAGCAAAAGGTCTAAGACCTTTACTTTTGAAAAATCTCATTTTCAAACCAAAGTTCCTTAACCCATAACAACACCAAATTCCATCCACCACCTTTTCATACTCCTTTTACCCCTTTCTCAACACATAGATATCCAATTCTATCAATTTCAAAATAATAACTTCATAATCAAACAACATTTATGCATAATTCAACAATATATCACTATCATCACTCATGCATATACACACCATCAAACTCTACACAAATTACATTATTCCACCAACAACAACCTCAAATCGCCAAGACTCATAAATACCAACCAATCTCAATAATCAACAACATCAATATTTCAATCCTATCTTACGGTTAAATAGCCTAAGTTTTCATGACATGTTATATTTTAGTTACGAGAAACTGAATTCAAACCTTAGCCGATTCCTCGTTAATCCCAAAACACCTCAAGCATTCACCACACCTCAAGCTCCACAACTCCAGCCCCTCACCAATGAAATCCAACCTCCAAAGTTAATCCCCTAGCTTCCAATTTCTCAAATTAACTCCAACCAATAACCAATTTCAATATAACATCACATTTATCACTATAATTAATATAGAGATCACTAATTCAACATTACACAAAGATTTTGAGGGTGCTTACCTGACCCACAGCTCCAATGAGCTAAACCCAACAATACCCGCAAGCTAATTCGACCCTAAACACCAAAATTACACAAGATTCAACATAATTACTCATTGAATTTGAGGGGATGAGTATCTGGAATAGAAAATGTGACTTACCTCTTAACCTTTTCAGTGGGTTTTTTAGAGCTCGACGCTGCGGTCGTGTGGTCGTAAATGGTGCGGCGATCGGAGATCTGGATCAAAAGTTATGTGGATTTGAAACTTTACCAAGGGTTTGGAAAGTTCTTCTTCTTCTCCCCTATGTGCTCAACGTGAATTTGCATTTGAGGGAGAGAGAAGATGGCTGAAGCCATCTTTATTAGGTGGTAAAGTGGGGCCTTAGGCCCATTATGGACCCGATTCGTTCGGTTCAGTCCGTTTGGCCCAATCTTGAGCCAAAGCCTTTAAAATTAGTGTCAAAATTTATGTTTTAATTAATTCTATTTCATTAAACTATAAAATTTAATTTTCTAATTTCTTTGATTAATAATTAATTTATTAACTAATTATTCATTAATTATAAGGGGTTTACATCCTACCCCCCTAATAGAAACTTTCATCCTCGAAAATTTCGTCCATCACGCGAGTTCATGAGAGTAACCCTTCTTCTTAACTCAACGTATAGTAGTCCCAAGGTCTTTTCCCTCGGCGCGCTTCCGTTGCCGCACTGTAATTCCTTTATCTCTAAGGATCTCGATCATTCGTCCAGTGCTGACCGAAAATCTCACTAAACTCTGCAAGCTCTAACAGCAATACACTACTCGGAACGGTTCAGTTTGGTTATAAGTTTAATACTAAGCTTGACATTTTCAATTTTGGGTTTTCATCCCTATCTTAGGCTATGAATAAATGCTGTATTATCCAGTCACACACTGCTCTATAAATCTGGTTATTGCAATTACCTCAACCTTCTGCCGATCTCTGGAACGACTTTTCTCCTGTAGCTTCTCCTTCTCAGTTCCATCCCTTTAGCAGTAGCTTTCATAGCAGCAGCCGAGAAAATCAATCGTATCACCTCACTCGCGTTCACGAGACGCCCTTTGGGTCCTGTTCACACCGAACAATTGATATTAAGGTGATCAGTCTTAATATCTTAATTCTAGAGCTTCGAATCTCCAAAGGTAATGCTCATGAACATTTATGCTATATATGTCAAGCAGACATCCTAAATAGTATATGCACATAGCCAGAGTATGCTCAAAAGCATAGTCAGTCCGTTCCCTAGGCTCTATGGGAACGAACTGCTCTGATACCATAATGTAATACCCTACCATACAGAGTCTTATGCTTAAGTCATAAAACACAGGTGGAGAGGTATTACGACCTCTAAAAGTAAAGTAGTATATATAATATAGGTAACAAGGAGTTTTATCTAGGAGCCTTTGAAAACAAAAGTTAAATCAAAAGCGTTAAATAGAAAAGAACATCACTCACGAAAGCGATAAACGTAAACCAGACGAGATAAGAGTAAAGCGACACACATATATATATATAAGAATTCTAAGAATATAGATAACAAAGCTTCTGACTCAGCTTGCGAAGTTAAAACTGGCCAGAGCATATATACGTATATACAAGATAAACTCAAAAGGCCCAAAATATTGTTTGCAGAACCTATTTCTCTAAATCAACGTCTAAGAGGGACAAAACATAACATATATATACAGTGGAGATATATTACTATATACATGTGCATCTAAAACCCAAAATGAAACCCTAAACGGATAAAGTTCTTCGCGTGCAGAAAGCTTCCAATATGCCTCAGCGAGGTGCCTCACGTCCTGCATCTGAAAACCAAAGAATATGTATGGGGTGAGAACCGGAGGTTCTCAGCATGGTAACGGTGCCCACATAACTAACATATAATGTCCTGGAAAAGCCAGAGGCGATCCTAGAACTTCCAACAATAGATTACAAGCTTAAAACTATTCTTTACAACCATAAATAAGCCAAAAACAAGGGAGGTTCTCTAAGGTTCCTAAACTTAACCAAAACTCTATCCAAACCCTCAATCATCCACCTTCCTCCAAATTCTCCAACTCCGGTGGAACCACACAAACAAACAAACAGGCAATGACAAACACTGTAAAAACCCGTTCTTCTGTAAAAAGATTTTTTTGGCTATTTTATCATTTATTCCGCAAAATCCCAAACCACAGTCCAATAAGAAATAGTGAGGCTGGCCCAATAGTTAAAAAAAAGTAAAAAAAATTAATTAAATAGAAAAAGACCATTAATAAGGTCAAAATTGACTTTATAAGGGTAATTAATCCCCTAAGTCAAGTTTGACTAGTAAACAATAAATATTAGCTTACTATTAGTTTATTTTTCTCACTAGAGACTTTTTGAGCTGGGAATTCACTTTTAGTGACGATTTTGCATGCGCCGAGAAAAACTCTTGTAACCAAAAACTTCAGAATCAGTGGTCAAAATATTTTCTACCCAACTAAATGTGTCTCAAGATTTATATTAGCCATCCATTCATGATTTACTCCTTTAGAAATAAATATTAGCCATTAATTATTTTACCGTACGGTAAAAGTTATCTGAACCGAATTTCTGACTAGTATTCCACAAATAACTCCTAGAGACCCCTCTTCTTACTTGGAATCCAAGTAACTTGTATCTCCTTCTCAGCCTCTAAGCTGAGACTATCTCATCCTTTAACCCTTCTCTGCTGTGTTTTTAACCTCGAGTAACTAACAGCGATTAACTGTGGATAAGCTCGACACGCAAGAGCTGACCAAACTTCCTCGTTTTCATGCCCCTTCTTCATTAAATCCCAGCCCTTGACCACAAAAATTTCAGCCCCTTTTACCATCATAAATTCAGTAAGACTTTGATTTTTTATTTAAGGAAGCATTGGCCACAAAATTCATAAAACACTTTACACATTTTTACACTCTTTTGACCGAATTCTTGAGAGAGAAAGAGAGAAAATTCTTGCACCTATTCTCTGTGCCCAAGCCCATATTTCAATTCTTCTATTGTTCTTCATGTGTTCTTCAAGAACTCAAACCATACAAGCACAAACTCTTGCCCGTTTTCGCTAATCCTTGCGTTTATACCGAAATTTTGGCTAGGTAAATTCTTGTTCTTTCTCCTTTTCTTTTCTTTAAAACAGTATCCATGATGAATTATTAATCTTCTATATGTATAGAGAACTCCTCTTAAAGCACCCATGGAGCATGCCTAAGGAGTTAAGGAGTTTCAAGCTCACAGTGGTTGAATTTCGACGTTTTGCGACACTTTAGGCCCAAAAATGAAACTCACCACCACCAGCTGTGTTTCTGCCCTTATATACACGTTTTCTAGTGTGAAAAAGGTTTACCAATAGAATTACATAAGAAGTAAGGGTTAGGATTAGTTAGAGTATGGTTGTGCTTGTTTTCGGTGCTTATATGAGCCACTTTGTAGTGAATTTATGCTTATTTTAAATTTTTAAAAATTTTGTGAGTTACTACTATTTTGGCTTGCTAAATATGTGTAATTTACTATTGTATTGCCTCTGGATTTTGTGTGAAAACAGCCAGAATTATAGAAGCACTTGGGGTTTAAGTTTCAAGCTTTAAACGTCACAAAAAGTGAAGAAAAACATAAAAACTGCACCTCTGAAACTTTTAGTCACTAAGAGCATGAAAATCATGGTAGGAAAGAGTTTAAAAGTATTTACAAAAGTATTTTTAATCCTATGGAACAAAGGTGAAAAGATAAAAAGAGTGTTATGGTCATTTTCAGGTAAAAAGATAGTTAAAAATGTAATTTAAATAAAAAATAAGTAAAATTCTGAATTTAGTGTCATTAGGCGTAAAATAGTAATTATATAAATTATTTGAGTTGAAATTATAATTATAAAAAAGTTTTGGGCCTAAATAAAAAATTTAGTAAAAGTTAGAAGTAAAACGGTAAAAAGTGGTAACTAGAATAAGTAAATAAATTAATAAAGTGTAAATTTGGTTTTAGGTCCTTTATAGTGAAAATTGGTATTTAATAAAAATATTAGAAATAATTTTAATCATAGGCAACTATTAAGATTAATCCAGTGAAATTTTGGTGCTAAATAAGGTTAAACGGTAAAACTAGAGCACTTAGGGGCATATTAGTAATTTCAAGCATAAAGTCAAATTAAAAAAATGAATAATTAACTTAATCAAGGAGAAAAGATATATTAGGAAAAATATGAAGATACATGGTAAAATAATAAGGGGTGAAAGCATCATTAAAAACCTAATGAAAACGGTAAAAAGAAAAGTTAAATAAAAAGGACAAAATGGTAAAATGTGACAAGGCTGAGACATTTTAAGAAAGATCCGGGCACAAGTTTTTATAAAAGAAGGAAAGAGAAGTCCCTTAGAAAGAAATTCTGCTGAGATGTGCCGCGGAAGAAGAAACTGTAAACCCCAAGGTGCTGAGAAGTACCTGGCAGAGCGTACTTCCATCCCGCCTGGCCAGAGACTATATGAGCGTGGGGACGCCCGCCATATGGACTGGTACTCATTGGGAGCACCTTATATTTTTGGGCCATTCTTTATTAGTGTCGTGGTTGTATTACGGGCACCGGTGTGCGACCGACCCATTGGAGTAGCCATATCCGGACTTGGGCCGGGTAATGTCGGGCTGCGGGTAGCCAACCGACGCATGAGTTCATGACCTGCGTAGGACCAGACATGTATCATATTTGGTTGCTGCATTTCTTTTCTTGTGTCTGCTTACTTGTATATGTGACTGTTATACTGTTTTATACTTGTGATTACATCTGTTTGTATGATTGATTACTGTTGTGACCTTATAAACAATTAGACTTAGGCTGTGGATCCCCTTAGGTTTTCGTATAGTACCCTACTGGGAACGTTAGGTTCTCACCCCCTTTTTCCCATGTCTGCAGATGGAGACCGGCGTGATCTTCTTTGAGTACCCAATGTTCGGCAGATACATGGACCCCGCGATGGGGAGCGCGGTGTTTTGGGGTAGTCCGCGTACACACACCTACTATCTTTCCGACCGTCCTTTCTCTCACCCTCTACTCAGCCAGGAGTTTGACCCTAACATGCCTTATGATACACTGCTATCCGAGCTTCACCCCGACAGAGGCCAGTATCCTTTTCTGCCTTACCCTCTGAATATGGCAGAGCCAATACCAGAGTCTCCTATTATTGACATACCTGAGTATCCACCATGGTTCAACCCCGAAAAGGATCAAGTAGTTCCTGACGTACCTATGCCCGACGCTCCACCACCATCCCCTATAGATGAGCTAAGATTCGACAGGCCAGGGGTTCCTGAACGCTGTGGTTCTGCACCTTCAACCGAGTTTAGCTCAGAGGCATGGATTGATCAGATGATGGCGAATCTGTACTCTAGCTCTTTTGAGACCGGGGAAGAGGACTCCACAGAGGATGCAAACAACATCAACATCACCGGCGCATCAGAGTGATTCTCTCGCTTCAGCGTATTGTGACAGTAGTTTCTGATGACCAAGTATCAGCAGCAGCAATAGTAGTAGTAATGGTAGTAGTCTTAATAATAGTGGTCCTTGCTCTCGCTCTTGAATAGTCGTTTTAGAGGGCTATCTCTTTTTATTTATTTAATAATGTAGATCGGTCCCATTCTAGGGTGGCTCTTGTGAGTTGGGGCCTGTAAGCATTAAAGATGGAGTATGTACATAATATAGTAAGTAATTAAGTATGAACTTGTGTTTTGTGATGAATTAAGCCTCCGAGCATTTCATGTATGATATGTGTATGCTATGCTATGCTTTTCCGTTTCTTGTATTAATTGCTTAATTTACAATTATTCCAATATGCGTGACTAAATACACGATTCTCGACTAGCGTTACAGGCTCATATGTATACACTTAATGTATAGTCTAAAGTATCTAAAGTCAGCTAAATAGTAGCACCTGGCTACTAGCCTTGGTCATGACAGGCTAGAAGTTGGGTCGTTACAAACGCAATTAGAGAACAAGTAATGCAGGTAGCACGTATAGCATTTAGGCATATTAAGTCACAAAGACACTCCCAATTAATGCACAACCATACAAAACAAACATATGCATATGGTGTATGCTTGTCCTATGGCTGATGATATCATTTGTCGGTTATATAGCCAACCCGACATGTCCTGGTAGCTAGCCAGGGACTGAAACACCCATTGCGGAGCAAGTGGGTTTGAGACACAACCCCCTTGCTACTACCTACTTAACCCAGAGCAAGTGGAATAACCACTACTGCTGCTACTACCCAAGCGGGTGTTTAAAAGCTCAATCAGGAGCAAGCGGAATAATCACTACTACTGCTACTACACATACATCACAAACACTGACCTAGAGTAAGCGGGACAAACCACAATCCTAGCTACTGCCCAGGTATCACAATCACTGACCTAGAACAAGCGGGATGAACCACAATCCTTGCTACTACCTGCTTAACCCAGAGCAAGTGGAATAACCACTACTGCTGCTACTACCCAAGCGGGTGTTTAAAAGCTCAATCAGGAGCAAGCGGAATAATCACTACTACTGCTACTACACAGACATCACAAACACTGACCTAGAGTAAGCGAGACAAACCACAATCCTAGCTACTGCCCAGGTATCACAATCACTGACCTAGAACAAGCGGGATGAACCACAATCCTTGCTACTTCCCAGGTATCTCATTCAAGAATTCATTCAATCTCAAGTCAATCCTTAATTATAATTCATCAACATTTCATCATCGATCATTCTCGTTTATCATATTCATTCGAAATTCTATAATAAACTCATTTTTTCATAATTCTCCTTCCTCATCTCATACCCAGAGCAAGTGAATAACGCCACTGTCTACTACTCGGGGGTCACATATCAGTTTCATTTACAAACCATCATTTCCGCACTTCCTCAATCACAATTCATTACTCCAAACATTTCTTCTTTGTTAAGTTAACTCATTCTCTAAGCTTACTCCTCTCCCTATGATTAAAATTATGTTTTAGGGTCTTAGAGAGTAAAAATAGTGGTTTAGGAGTTCAAAATCATGTTTAAAACATAAAACTGAATTTACTGAAAAATAGGGTGTGTGCGTATGCATAAGTGCTGTAGTGTGCGTACGCACCTTTGCTGAAAACCACAGGGTGTGCGTGCGCATACCTCTCTTGCGTGCACACACCAGTGTGCGTACGCACACAAACCAGAAGTTCTGGTTTTGCTGTAACTTAAGAAAATTCAGTTTTTGCACAAGATTTCTGACATCCATAACTTCGTCTTTAAAATTAAATTTTCCACAAAATTTATACCATTTAAAAGATCTTGAAATTATCTTTAATTTGAAATAAAGTTCATTTAAATCCAAAATGCGAGGCTCAAGTTATGGATCACCGAACATTAAAAATCTATTTTTAGCAAATGGTCCAAGACCTCTACTCTTGAAAAATCTCATTTTCAAACCAAAGTTTCTTAACCCAAAACAACACCAAATTCCATCCACCACCTTTCCATACTCCTTTCACCCCTTTCTCAACACATAGATATCCAATTCTATCAATTTCAAAGCAATAACTTCATAATCAAATAATATTTATGCATAATTCAACAATATATCCCTATCATCACTCATGCATATACACACCATCAAAATCCACACAAATTATATTATTTCACCAACAACCTCAAATCGCCAAGCTTCATAAATACCAACCAATCTCAATCATCAACAACATCAACATTTTAATAATATCTTACGGTTAACTATCCTAAGTTTTCACGACACATTATATTTTAGTTACAAGAAACCGAAACTATACCTTATCCGATTCTTCGTTAATCTCAAAACACCTCAAGCATTCACCGCACCTCAAGCTCCACAACTCCAGCCCCCTCACCAACGAAACCCAGTCTCCAAAGTTAATCCCCTAGCTTCTAATTTCTCAAATTGACTCCAACCAATAACCAATTTCAATCTAACATCACAATTATCACTATAATTAATATAGAGATCACTAATTCAACATTACACAAAGAGTTTGAGGGTGCTTACCTGACCCACAGTTCCAATGAGCTAAACTCGACAATACCCGCAAGCTAATTCGACCCTAAATACCGAAATTACACAAGATTCAACATAATTACTCAATGAATTTCAAAATTGAGAGGATGAGTAACTGAGTCAGACAACATGACTTACCTCTTAAATTGTTTAGTAGGTTTTGTAGAGCTTGACGCTGCGATCGCGTGGCCATAAACGGTGCGGCGATCGGAGCTCCGGATCAAAAGTTATGTTAATTTGAAACTTTTCCAAGGGTTTGGAAAGTTCTTCTTCTTCTTCCCTATGTGCTCAACGTGAATTTGCATTTGAGGGAGAGAGAAGATGGCTGAAGCCATCTTTATTAGGTGGTAAAGTTGGGCTTTGGGCTCATTATGGGCCCGGTTCGCTCGGTTCGGCCTAATTTTGGGCCAAAATTTTTAAAATTAGTGTCAAAATTCATGTTTTAATTAATTCTACCTCATTAAACTATAAAATTTAATTTTCTGATTTTTTTATTAATAATTAATTTATTAACTAATTATTTATTAATTACTCAATATTTACACAATAATTCTCTGCATTGTTTAAAATAACCATGTAGTTGTCCTTCCACAGTAACATAATATGAAATAGTCATCACACACTCCTGAATCCAATTCAACCATTGATTGCAAAAATCCAACTTTCTCATAACAATCCAAACAACGTCCCACTCAGTTCTATCATACGCCTAGCTCGTATCCAACTTCAGAGCTAATTCATAACCTCCACTATTCTTGTTCTTAAGAAAATACATGAATTCATGAGGAATTAGAATGTTGTCACTGATTAGCCTACCATTTAGAAAGGCACTTTGATTATCACTAATTACTCTATTCATGATATGTTGCATATGATGAACAATAATTTTGAAAATTATTTTGTAAAACACACTACTCAGGCTGATAGGCCGAATATGCTTCATAGTAGTTGCATTTGGAATCTTAGGAATAAGACAGATATTTGTATGATTAAAAACTTTAGGCATTTTACCTCCCGAGAATAAACTTTTGATCGCACAACTAACAACTCTGTGAATTATTCCCCAGTAGTTCTGAAAAAACTTCGTTGTGAAACCATCCTCTTTCGGGGATGAAAAAGGATCAATAGAAAACAAGACTGTCTTGATCTCCTTTTCAGTAATCAGCTTTGTCAGTTCTCTGTTGGTATCTTTAGAATTTTTTACTGCGATATTCTGAACAACATCATCAGGCTCTTTCGGGTTAGAGGAAGTAAACAAGTTATGAAAGTTAGATTGAGCTACTGTAGCTATTCCGTTAGTGTTCGAAGCCGTATTTTTATCTTCATCCTCCAAATATTGAATCTTATTTCTCCGGCTTCTATTCTAAAATTTAGAGTGAAAAAATCGAGTATTTATATCCCTCCAATGCAGCCATTAAACTCTCGATTTTTCTTTCCAATATCACTCTTCTTGCTCGATAGCATCCTCTAATTTAGCTTGAAGGGTTCAGATTTTGTGACCATTAGCACCTTCTTCTCTTTCTCCTCTACTATGGTCTAACCTAACTCACGTATCTGCATTAGTGAATTAGTGGAGCTGGTTTTCTGCCACTCTACCAATTTATGGCGGCATGCGTTGAGTTTCTTTGCCACCCGATACATTGGCAAGCCTATCACCCTTTGGTTCCAAACATCTTTGACAATATTAGTAATCTCCTCTTTATCACACCATCTCTCTTGCAACTGAAAGCGCCTCTTTGTTCTCTTTTCTTCTCTCTCCGAACTAAGTAATAAGGGATAGTGGTCAGAACCTGATTCATCCAAGTTACCACAAAACCTGATGGATTCTCATCTCTCCATCATTGGTTAACCAAAACTCTATCGAGATTCTCCTTGACAAAGCTATCTCCAAATTGCTTATTACTCCAGGTGAATTTTCTCCCTTCATACCCTATATCCACCAAACCTCTATCATTAATAAAATCAATGAAATGCTGTATAGATATGGCAAATTTAGTTCGGCCTCCCGCTTTTTCATGGTTAGCCTGGATAACATTAAAATCTCCAATCATAATCAATGGATCATCACCTTCTCGTATCACCTATCTCAGATGTGAAAACTATTGCTCCCTAGCTTGGTTATCTGTACTCAAGTGCACTCCAATAATCACCCTCCATCTACTATCCGCCCTTTGATCCTTCCATTCAAATTTGATAAAGAAATTATCATAGTTTTTAATATCTACCGTAGCTGTCCCCTTCCATGTAACAGTCATTTCCAGCCAAACCAATAGGATCCACTGTAAAAATTGAATTAAAACCCACCCTCATCATTATGCCCTCCACAGTCAAGGCATTATTCTTTGTCTCACACAAGAATAATACCTCGGGGGAATGAGATCTATTAATCCCTTTCATGTTGTGAATTGTCAAGGATTTCTCCAAACCTCGACAATTCTACATTAACATCTTCATGGGTCCATGGGTGTAGGGGTGACAAACGGGCCGAAACCTGCCGGACCAGTCTGCGTAAATCGAATTCATTGACTTTAAATTAGTCTAAGTTGTACTAAGTTGAATTAAGATGATTCGAATTATGTGGTGCACTACTAAATCGAATTAAGTCAATTCGATTTACAAACCCTTAGTAGATCGAATGTAACAAAGTCGATTTATACTCAATGGTGGCTAGTGGTAAATCAAATCAACTAGGTTCAATTTACTATGCAGTGACCTATATATATAAATTGAGCTGAATTAATTCGATTTGATATTATACTAACGTATATAAATACGAGCTAAACATGAATTTCTCATCATAGTGGGACTCACAATGGCTAATGATGAGAGTTTTTTAGTTCTGGTGCACTATAAAGGGTCGATTCAGAAAAAAACGCGATTTGGAATTAAATTTATTGATAAGGATCCGGTGAGTGTTTTCCTCAAACCTTCGACGAGTTTCACCGAATTTCAGAATACTATAATCCAAAAACTGGGGCTGCATGGCATGAAATGTAACACCGTATTACCCTAAGCCCTACCTCATGCTGTAAAGCAAATTGATAACAAAGTGTCACGACAGTTCTAAGCTCAATAATAGAGAATATATATACAAGAAGTTATATAACTAGAAGTTCGATGAAGGAATAAAACACAGACAATCACAGATAATGCAAGCAAGTAAAACACAAGTAATATACATGTACAGCAAGTAAAACAACTAGCAAGTAAGCATATTATACATTTAGAAAAAAGATGCAATTAGGCAAAGTAAGCAAAATACATAGAAGATGCACATGATGAATGCATGTCCTGTTGACTCATGATATCACTTGTTGGTCCATAAATGCCAACTCGACACATTCTTTCGGATGTCGCCTTTCTACCACGTCCGAGGATATAGCGCCTGGCACGCTTTTCTTATGAGGATATAGTGTCTGGTACACTTGCATGCATCATTCCGATGATATAATGCCTGACACACTCTTGTGGCAGAAAAGTTATCAATCATAATTCAATCCCAGGGATATAGTGCCCTCTGCATACTATCTTTCCAAGGATATAGTGCATGGCACACTTTCAACATCCAACCAGTCCATCAACGTCAAATCATCATCAGTCATCACCATTTTCTCATCTCAATCCATTCTCAACTCTTAAGTCTCAACATTCCAGGGATATAGTGCCCTGCACACTATCGTTTCAAGGATATAGTATCTGGCACACTTCTTTCAACAACCAACAAGTCCATCATTCCTTTTCAAGTTCTCAACTCATCATCAACATTCCCATTTCTCAATTTCTCCTCAATTTAACACTTCACAACTCAAAATTCACCAACTTAATCCACAACCTTCCAAAACCTAAGTCACCGTCTTCTAAAATCATAACATAACATATCAAATCTTAAGTCATTTAACTCATCCTCAATAGCCTCAAGGCCTAATCACTATTTATAAGTCTTAAACATAAGATAAAGAAGTTTGGAAAGTTAGAAGAACTTTTAAAATGAGAAAAAAATAAGTTTTCAGCAAAACAAGGGTCTCGCGTATGGGACCCCCTGTCCTGCGTACACACAAGGTTGAAACAGGGTGGTCGCGTATGCGACACATCCCTCGCATACGCAAGAGTCCCAACCAGAAGGGAATCCCGGCATTGCGTGTTTAAAACTCGCATACGCATGCCTCGAAATTTCATTCCCATGCAAGCACCTAGTGCTCGCGTATGTGAGATCAACTGACAGTGGAAAATGCTCGCGTCGCGTGCACAGATCCGCGTATGCGAGCCATAGCAAACTTGAAAAATTTTGAAAGTTGTAGAATTTCATATTTTCATACCGAACTTCAAATGCACATAACTTCTTCGTTTTAAAATATTTTTCTTCCGTTCTTCGAACGTCTAAAAGCCGTTGGACCCAACTTTCATTTAAATCAATTTACATTCAAAATAAGGGTTCGGAGGCCAAGATATGCCTCACCAAAATTCGTCAAAAATAGGGTTTCACAAAAATCAACAAAGTTCACTAGTTTCCAAAACTTCAAAACCAAACAAATTTAAACCACACTCAAAACAACCCAAAGTCTCATACCAAATATTTTTCAACCATATCTCATCCATTCACTATCAAAATCATTCAATTTCACAAATTTACTTAGATCCCTATCAACATCATTATCATAAAATCTCATCACTACTAAGCAAATCCACCAACATCCTTCTTCCTCAATTCAAATATCATCATCATATTGGAGTTCCACCACACCCACATCTCAACTCATACCATAATTACAATTCACTCATTTATCATTAATTCAACCACTCATGCTCATAAATCTCAATTTCAACATTTTATCAAGTCATTTCCATATTTCTCATAATTACTAAATCTCCATAAGCATCATCAATCCTCAACAACAATAATCATATCCCCACCAAACATCAACAATCATCATCATAATTCATTAAAATAATCACAATCATAAATAATACCAATATTCATCATATTATTATCATAATTCATATATCACACATTTCAACACTCCATATTATACTCTTCATCATCAAACATAATTTCACATACACTTAATCATACACCAACACCATTCAATCCTATCTTAGGGTCAACTAGCCTAAGTTTTATGAAACATTACATATTACATAAAGGAAATCGAAACCATACCTTGACCAATTCTCAATATACTCAAACACCAAAACTTGATTCCAACAAGCTTCCACCAAGCTCCAATCCATCAAAGCCAAACCAAATGCCACAACCAACTCCAAAATCACCAAATTCAAGCTTCATACATACAATTTTACTATACATTAATAATTAAAGCTCAAAATACACCAAACCACAAGAGTATAGAGGTTTCTTACCTTACCCAATGGTGATTAGGGGAAAGCCCAACAATTACCCGCAACTAGAGTTCACCTAAACAATCAAAATCACAAAACTTACTCAAAAACCAAACACAAAATCGCAAAATTGTTAGAGATAAAAATTTGAGTATGGATTTTGAAATCTTACCAACTTTATTTATTTATAATTGAAGAGCTCGTCCAGAGATTCATGTGGTCACAAATGGCTCGTCAATTGGAGTACCGTAGCACAAGTTATGACTCCCGGAAGGTGGCGATGAATAGTGACACCCCTTTTCTTCTCTCTTCTCTTCACTCACCATGGCTCCCTCTCTCTAGGGCTGAAAATGAGCTTGTTGGCTCATTAATTGAGTTTATATATGTTTGGCTTGGGCCCAACTAAGGTCCAGTCCAATCCGTTAGCATATTTAGCCTGTTTGGCCTAACTTTGGGCCAAACCTTTAGAATTAGCGTCCGGTTTTCAACTTTAAATATTTTCCTAAGTTTTTCTAAAGTTTTTATTGCTCTCACGCAGTACCGGATAGACTTAAGCCGGTACTGCTGGCTAATTTACCGATACGCGTTTTTACGTATATTTCAGCAGAAAAATACTTTTTTCTGCTTAAAAAAATTTACTAAATCTGAATTTCACCTTTATATTTTTCAAAATAATATTTTTATATTTTCAAACCTATTTCGAGCAATTAAATTATTATTTTATTCTAATTAATCGGTTTATTATTTTATTCTAAAATCCGGTTCTTACATTCTCCCCTCCTAATTAAAAAATTTTGTCCCCAAAATTCAAATCGCGGGTTATTCTCCTCCAACTTGTAATTCCTCATTTTCTCCACTAATCTTTAAAACAAACAAGCTTATATTCTCAAAACTTCCCCCTCCACGAAGTGTTTCTCTCCTGACGTCATCAACTTAATCAAATCGTCAAGGCATATCATCCATCAATGTCAACTAACAATCTCCTTGTTTCGGGCCAGTGCTATCGACAACACACTTAAGCGGCATAATCATGTGCAGTCTTAAGTTCGGCACTTTCAATTTAGTTACCAGTCTTATAATTTCCTCCACAATCATTTAGGAACCAATCTAATCTCGCAGTCACAACCAAACTTAGTCCCTGAAAATCATTATTTCCAATAACCCACTGAACCATTCAAGTATTCAAGTCTAAGATATTTCTAGTCACTATTCTACTACTTCTATTTGCAACTATCCTATGTCATTGCATCCCGCAAACTTCCGTTGCATCACTCGGATTTTCAAGCACTAACCAATTAACTAACCAATCCAATTACTCATTCAAGTCACATTCTATTATCAGATCACAGAAACCTAAGTTCACTCCTAAGCCTCCTCAACCTGACCCAATTAAGGCTTACGTTCACTCTAAGACTCAACCACAAGTTAGGGCCTTAGAATATCTCTATATCTCTATTCAATTCATTCACAGCTTCTATTCGAAATTCCACCAACGTATACAATTCAAACCTCCCTTAAACATACTAAACAACTAATGAATTTCTACTTATTATAACTAAAGTCAAATATCACTCAATATCAAACCCAACCAAATTCAAGCCTAAATCTTGCTCACTTATTTTTTTCCTTTCAACTTGTCTTTGCATTTCAACAATTTTCACCAGAATTTTTCTTTCTCATTGGTTCCTCCAAACGAACTGTAAACTTTTCAGCCTTAACGGCGACATTCCATAGAATACAACTAAGCTAAACCTTGGATCTAGCAACATTCTATACCAATTTTATATACTTACCTCTCCTCGGAGGGTCCGATCCTGCTGCATCACCTGCATCCAAAGTGAACACACAGTCTGGTTGCTGATTCTGACCCGTATCTTGGTTTCTCCTATGATGGCAATTCTTGGCTAGGTGTCCAGGCAGTCAACAAGTATATCATAGACCACTTTCCTTCATCTGGTGAAACTGGGCATTGTTGTTCTTTCCAAAGTTTCCTCGACCTTAAAGATGCTGAGGAACATATCCATCTCTCTTAAAGTTCTGTACCCTAGGTGAAAGATATTCCCCATGACTTCGATTGTTAGTATCCCCACAGTTATCTCTTGCCACAGCTATCTTCTTAGCACAGTCCTCTATAACCCTCGCCTTGTTTACTAGCTCCGAGAACCTCCTTATCTCCAAAGGAGCCACAGCAGTCATAATGTCATCCTTGAGGCTTCCTTGGTACTTGATGCATTTTCAACCTTCGTAGGACTCAGGAGCACCCTGACAAATCCTCGAAAATCTGCAGAGTTCCTCGAACTTGCTTGTATACTCAGCCACAGACATAGAACCCTACTTCAGCTGCATAATTTTTAACTCCTTTGTCTCCCTTATCGACTCCGAAAAGTACTTCTTATAGAACAGAGTTTGAAATAGTTCCCATGGAATATCCCAATTCTGTAGTTGCATCAGTCGGCACTTCTCCTGCTACCAGTGCTGAGCCTCACCTAATAACTGATATGCTGCAAACTCCACGAATTGGTTTTCTGGAACATGCTGGGCTTGCAACGCACGCTCCATGGCTTGAAACCAATTTTCTACTTCAGTAGGGTTGGTCGATCCCTTGAAATTCGGCGGGTTAACCTTCAGAAAGACCGCTACGTCATCGGAACACCACCACCCACGTTGTTTCCTGTACCTGCTCCACTCCCATTGCCATTTCCATTTCCTTGACCTATTTTTTCCATAGCTTGGGCAGTCGCAGCAGCGTTCCCTTGCATAGTATTTGCTAGGTTAGTCATCACCGCCATAAACTAGGCATGGTCATTAGCGGATTGGTCATCCTCACTATCTCTCCATGTAAGTGTCTGACCTCGTCTGCGAGTTACCATTCAGGGTCTTGTCTACACCAAACAATCGATATCAAGGTGATCAGTCTCAATATCTCAAGTCTAGTATTTCAATTATCCCAAAAAGGCACTCACAAATAAGCATACTATGCATATCAAGCAGATAACCCAAATAGCACGAAAGAAAAATGACCCAGAGTATGCAATGAAGCACAATCAGTCCATCTCTCAGGCTCACGAGGACAAACCGCTCTGATACCACTAAATGTAATACCCCATTACCCTAAGCCTTATCTCATGCCATAAAGCAAAGGATAACAAAGTGGCATGACAGTTCTAAGCTCAATAATACAGTATATATATATATATATATACAAGAAGTTATATAACTAGAAGCCTGATGAAGGAATAAAAGTTCAAAGTTGCATAAAGTGAAATTACAAAGCGTGAAGCATTAACTCACGATAACAAAACGCATGGCACAAAAAGAACAAGACGATATATGTATAAAACCTTATAGATAGCTCCAGGTTACACAAGGTAATAATAATAAGAGTAAATATATATATATACACACACACACACAAAAGATGACTAGTCACAGCCTGCGGAGTTTAGGCCGGCTAGTCAAACTAAGTACAACAGAGTTTTGAAATTTAAAACAGCAACAATCACCGTCATAATTCATTAAAATTATCACAATCATAAACAACACCGATACTCATCATATTTTTATCATAATTTATATATCACATATTTCAACACTCCATATCATACTCTTCATCATCAAACATAATTTCACATACACGTAATCATACACCAACATCATTCAATCCTATCTTAGGGTCAACTAGCCTAAGTTTCACAAAACATTACATATTACATAAAGAAAATCGAAACCATACATTGGTCAATTCTCAATATATTCAAACACCAAAACTTGATTCCAACAAGTTTCCACCAAGCTCCAATCCACCAAAGTCAAACCAAATACCACAACCAACTCCAAAATTACCAAATTCAAGCTTCATACATACAATTTTACTATATATTAATAATTAAATCTCACAATACACTAAAACACAAGGGTATAAAGGTTTCTTACCTTACCTAATGGTGATTGGGGGAAAGTCTGATAATTACCCGTTACTAGAGTTCACCTAAACAATCAAAATCACAAAACTTACTCAAAAACTAAACCCAAAATCGCGGAATTTTTAGCGCTGAAAACTGGAGTATGGATTTCAAAATCTTACCAACTTTGTTTAGTTATAATTGAAGAGCTTGTCAAGAGCTTCGTGTGGCCACAAACGGCTCGTCAATCGAAGCACCGTAGCACAAGTTATGGCTCCCGGAAAGTGACAATGAATAGTGACACCCCTTTTCTTCTCCCTTCTCTTCACTCACCATTGCTCCCTCTCTCTAGGGCTGAAAATTACCTTGTTGGCTCATTAATTGAGTTTATATATATTTGGCTTGGGTCCAACTTGGATCCAGTCCAACCCGTTAGCATTTTTGGCCCGTTTGGCCTAAATTTGTGCCAAACCTTTAGAATTAGCGTCTGGTTTTCAACTTTAAATATTTTTCTAAGTTTTCCTAAAGTTTTTATTGCTCTCACGCAGTACCGGATAGACTTAAGCCGGTACTGCCGACTAATTTACCGATACACGTTTTTACGCATATTTCAGCAGAAAAATACTTTTTCCCGCTCGAAAAAATTTATTGAATCCGAATTTCACCTTTATATTTTCAAAATAACATTTCTATATTTTTGAACCTATTTCTGGCAATTAAATTATTATTTTATTCTAATTAATCGGTTTATTATTTTATTCTAAAATCCGGTTCTTACATGAAACTAGTGGAGAAGTTATTCTTTAGAATCTCGATTTTCGTGTTGCAAGATGATATGAAGTACAATTCCTTCGTCATAAGTAATGGTAAAGATTTGCAAGTTCTATTCCATTGTTGTCATCAGTTTTCTGAGGTGAGGATCTCTGAGCTATTGGCCAAGCTTGTAGATGTGGTCTGCAGTTCAGGAAGTTTGAAACGGAATCCTCAATCCTCAATAATGCCAACCTGCTCTAGTTCAATGCCTCTTGGTGCCTCGTCATCTGTGCCAGTGATTGCATCTGAGGTAGTTTTGGTTGCATCTTCGTCCTTCGCAACTGAGCTAAACCGCAATCGTGATGGAGAAATAGGTGATACTCGACCCTTCGGTGAGCTTGCGATTGCGATGGCCGGTATTCCTGTTATGATCCCGGTTTTTAGAGAGGGTAGAGCACCGGATGGTATCGAGGATGTATTGTGGGATGATGATGATGATGATGATGTGAAAACTTACAAATTTTATCCAAACATGTTATTACAACTCATCAACATACTTATTTATCCCTCACCTAACATGCATTTGTACTTTCAATGTTCTCACGAACTACTATCCCTAATAAATCAATATTCTAACTACTATTTGAAGTTTAAAAATTCTAATAATCAAGTTCTAAGCAATTTAATATCACTAACAATTCTTTATTTCTTAAAGAAAATAAACTAAATTAAATTTCATTCACTGACCTCTTCATGGATGCTACCAGCAATATGGGCGACTCCGTCCAACTCGATAGATTCGATTTCAGTCGTCTTCCATTTTCGCAGTTTCAATATCCTAGTATAGCTTTCCTTTGTTACTCTGGAATTTTCATTTCGGGTAAATTTGGTATGGTGAAATATAATTCGAAACAAGTGAATTCGAATTCCTTATATAGCGATATGTATGCTAAATCGAATTTATATGTGTCGATTTACATTGGAATACGACCACTCATAATTCGAATCCACTTCATTTGAATTACTATTGGTGTAATTCGAATTTATTCAATTCGATTTACTATGTGCCACAATATCATAGGCTAAATCAAATCAAGTTGTATCCAATTACTATAAATGAGCTAATACCATGGACATTTCGCATTTCATTCGTTACTAAATCGAAACTATTTATTTCGATTTATCCTAAACTCTACTAATTTAAATCATATTAATTTGATTTAGTACTATAAAGTTTAATTCAAATTCAATAAATTCAATTTACATAGAAATATATATATATGAAGACATCTACGTAATATTTTTTATTTTGAAAAATTCATGTAATATTAGGATTTGTTTGGTATATGCATGTGATTTACCCTAATTCTGATGAGTTATTAAAACGATTTTTTTGGTTTGTTCATTGTTAGTCTAAATTATTATTATTATTTATTATTATTATTATTATTATTAATGATGGAACCTAGTAGCTAGGAATTCATTCTCACATCACATGTGATGTCCTGAATAGGCATGGCATAGATCTTTTTCAAATTTTATATCTCTATTGAATATTTGAACCCGACAAAACCATTTACCAACACTATGCTAAGTATAGATGTTTTTGTTATTGTTCTGTTGCAAAATCTCATCATTCCTCGTATACACAACTTTTAGTAGTCTATTATATACATAGTTGTAAAAAGTCGAACTAGACCGGTTGGTTCAATTAAAAACCGATGAACCAAATTTCTAACGAATTCGGTTCAATTTCTAGACTACTGTACAAAAATAAAAATCGATGTGAACCGATAAAAAATCGATAAAAATTAGCCTAGCCAAACTACTTGAGAGAAAATTTTAAAATTAATGAAGATGTAATTTGAACCTAGGTCCTCTTTATTATTGCATATTCTCTTTATCACTAAATTATGTTATTTTTTAATATTTTATATGCTAATTATTAATTATATAGTAAAACTATACAATAATAAAATTAAAAATTTTTATTATAAAAAAATACTATAATTTTATATACTTATTTAATAATAATCGCTTAATCGGATTATAACTTGTTGATTATAATTTGTTGAAATTTGGTTGTTTTTAAAATGTTAGTGAAGATATGTATTTTAAATTTTAATTTTAGATTTTTGACTATTTTATATTTTTATTTATACAGGACCGGTTCTACCGACTCAACCAGTAATTCATCGGTTGAACTAATATAAACCAATAAATTAGTAGTCTAATCGGTTCGATCACTAATTCAGTTCTGACAACTATGATATATAGCTAGGCTCCACATATACCTTTTTTATAGAGTAATCAACTTTAAAAAAAATTAATTTTTTCACTGCGAAATAATTAAATTTTTTTATCCTAGAATAGTTCGTAAATAAACTTTTTCACATAATACGAAAATCGGCTTTGTACTTTTGTTTTTATTCGTATTTTTATTATA
>NC_029794.2:120747636-120749538 GCF_000816755.2 Arachis ipaensis
TTTTTGTATTTTTAATAAAACGTTTCAAAATTTGTAATCTTAATATATGTGCACAAGATAAATAAACTCATAAATTATAACGTTGTTAATTGAGATTAAAAATAATTCTTTGGTATTTTCTAAAAGTTTTCATGCCATACCTAGTTTTAGGGCTGGCAATACCCTACCATGCGTACTCAATCCGATCCAATCCGTTCGAATAGGATAGGGTATGTGTTTAGGATTTTAGGATGTATCCTATCCTACTCTTGTAATGACTTATAATAAGTGAGTAACTACTAAATTAATTAGTTAATTTAGTAATTTAGAGTATTTATTAATATGTATGAAATTTGAAATGATTAANNATAAGATAGAATAGAATTTAAAACTTTAGAATACAAATAAAATTAAAATTGAAAAATTCTTAACTTACGAGTAAAATAGAATAAAATTTTAATAAAATTTTTAACTCACAAATAGAGTTAAAATAAAATTCAAATTTTATCCTACCCTACCCATTATCAGTCCTGCTTAGTTTTAAGACAAGCCAAAGCCAAATATGAAAATTCCAATTGCATAATACTTGTTTCACTAAATGTTCTAATTAATGCCTCATATATCCAGCGGCGGCCGGGCAACTTGGTAGCCATCTTTAATGAGAAATGTTAAAATCATTATAATTTATTATTTTTTTGTTATTACTTAATTATTAACTTAATTTTTTTAATATAATTTTTTTAGTCTAATAATCTAACAACATATTTTATATCATACTTTAAAACATTGATATCTAACTAATAATTAAAAACAATAAATTTTGATGATCTTTTAATCATCTTTAATTTCTCACACATAATATCATATACAAGTTCTCTCTCTCTTTTTTTTTTTTTTCCTTTGGGGAAGGGGGGTTGTCCATGTAAAAGTTATTTTTATACATCATATATGAAAATCAATAGTTAATATAATTAGAAGTTGATTAAGAATACACTCCTATCCTCGCAAGCACATCAGCTAATAACTTTTTCTTGACTCAAATTTGAACATTACAATAACATTGGAACTAATAACAGCAAAATATACTAACAAGTTTTATATATACCGTATTGTCGTAATAAAAATACTAATTAACAATTAAACAAAAAACTAGTTAGGAGATTAAACCAAGATAATTAAGGTGAAATTAGGCATAATCTATTTCCCTTTTCTCACCTGAACTACGGTCGCATTAGTAGATTTGGTCTTCTTAATTCTCCTCTTCCTCCCTTTTCTTCTTCTTTTCTTCTTCTTGTTCTACTGGTTTCTTCTTTGCTTTGCTGACTAAGCAATGGTTGTTCTCATCATCATCATTGAGATCATGTTGTTGTTGTTCCTTTTGAGCTTCTTGAAGTGGATAATAATGAGTTGGAGCAGATGAAGCATCAGAAGCCATGGAATCATCATCATCATCATCATGGTCATCATCCATGGGGGACCCTATGTACATGGTCCATCCAGATTCACTGCTGCTGTAACATTCTTCTTCTGATGCATCTCCCTTCATCTCATGCTGATGTGGATCCATCTCCGGATGATGATGATGAGATAATAACAAATCAAGAAAGAAACTATATATATGGGAGTGATGATGAGAGAGGAACTATGAAACTATGAAGAAGGAAACTATGTATGTATATATAATAATTAATGTATCCTTTTATTTTCAATAGAGGAAAATTTAAAATACAAACAAACAAAAATAAAAGGAGTTGTTGTTTTGGGACACCTGAAAACCACTAATCCCTTCATCTCTCACTCTTTGCTTCCATTCATACCGACAAAAAATAATATATAAATTATAAAGAAAATTCCATGTTAGCAAACTTAATGTTATAATGTTTGGTAACTTATTTTAGAATATATATATTTTATAAAGTTTGT
>NC_029794.2:120749657-120753775 GCF_000816755.2 Arachis ipaensis
TTGCACAATTAATCTTCATGTGAAAGACAATGATAATTCAATCATTAGATCTATAAAAAATAGTTTTTATTATAGAGAAATATGAGCGAACATAACTTTCTAATGTCATTTGATTTTAACTCGTAAGTTAAAACTAATATAAATATTATTCTCTAACTCATTTTTTGATACAAGTTTATTCAAATCATTTATATTCACGTGTGCACGTTTTTTTTTTTTGTGTCGTTACTGCACGTTTTTCTTTTTCGTCGTTATTTTTCTCTTTTGTTATTGTCGTCACCAACACCACCACCTCCTCCTCCTCTTTCTCCTTCTTTTTTTTTATTGAAATTTATTCTCCTCCTTCTCTTCCATCATCAGTTATCTTGTTATTGAAGATAATGAATAATTCAAGTTCAAATTGTCAATTGAACCAGAACGAAATTAATTATTGTTTTGAATCCAAAATCAAGTGGCTGGCTGAGGTGTGATTCGATTCTAGTTAATGTTTTCATTAGTAGTTTTATGATTCTGTAGGTGAAGAATAATATTTTTATTTGTGAAAATTGTTATTCATCGCTTATGGTTTGACTTGAATGTAATGTAAAAGTTCTTAACAAGAATAAAAACAAAAAAATCAAACAAAGAAAAAGAAGAAACACATAATGACACAAAATTACTTGAAAGATGATTAACTTACATTCATTCAACTAAAAGAAAGAAAGAAGAAAAAAATATAGTATTAGAGAAAATATTTTTCTGTATTTGCAGCAAATTTGGGTGTAACACAAAGATATTTGAGTGTATTATTTAAGAATTTTCGGTGTATGTATGCTGATAAGTTCTACATAATTCAAAACTCTTTCTCTTCCTCCTCCTCATCTTCTACTGCTTCTTCTTCTTCATCTTCTTATTTCATATTCTCATAATTCTTCTTAGGAGGAAAAAATCAAATAAAAAAGAAAAAAATACATAATATTGCAAAATCAATAAAAAGAGGAGGAGGGAAAAAATGCAACAACAACAACAGTAATAAAAAAACGACGATGAAGATGAAACACACGAAGAAAAAAGAGGAGAAACGCAAAGAAGAAGGAGAAGAAGAAGAAGGAGGAGGAGGAACGCAGGATACAAAGAGGAACAACGTGATTTTCACGCGCACGTTATGTAAGTAGATTTTATTGGGTTATGGTTAATTTGTATGACTTGTATGCCGAAAAAACTTGTATGTGTAGCAGTAATCCTAATATAATATTACCGTATCTCTAAAAGGTTTCATATCAATCTATGATGTACGGACACTGACACGAACACGGGACATGACACGACACAGGACACGCCGACACGCAAATTTTAAATTCTTATAAGACACGGGGACACACGTACATATAAAATATAAAGTATTTTTTAGATAAATCATAATGATATTTTGATATTTTATTGATATTAAAATATAAATTAATTTTTTTAATTATTTTTAATGTCTTATTTTAATTATATCAAGTATTTAAAATATTTTTTGTTTTAATAAATAATAATGTATACTATATCGAAATTTATTTCAAGAATATATGTTAAGAATAAGACTGGACACGCTGATACATGATGGTATTTAGGTGTGTCCAAGTGCATCTGGAAAAGAATTTTTTATTTTTTTTTATTAAGACGCGATTGGACACAGCAGACACACGAATCGGACGAATGTCAATAAATATCGTGTTCAAAATGTATCTGACACGCAGACAACTCAGCGAAGTGTCTATATTTCATAGATATCAATTCAAAATCGTTTACTATATAGTATAATCACTTAAAAATCAACAAAATTTATTTGTTCAAAAAATATATAAACAAGATATCCTTCAATTACATACTTAGCTTATTGATGTTTAATTTTGGCGAAATTTTGTATAAATGACATTTATTATATGTTATTATGACTCAGTGGTTTAATTAATAAAATATGCATCATATGATTTTATTTGAATTAATATCGGTATCATTTGATTTTAACTCTCTATCCACCAAGTATATGTATTGAAACTTTTTCTTCCTTTACTAGTGTTTTGAGCAATGTTCTGAAAACCGGACCAGACCGGCCGGTTCGACCGGTTTAACCGCGAACCGGCGATGCAGACGGTCCGGTCCTCCTGCAGAAACCGTCCTGGAAAGAACCGGTGACGAACCGGCGAACCGGCCAAAAACCGGCCGGTTGGGCCGAACCGGTAACCGGCCGGTTCTGAATAAACGACGTCGTTTCGTTATTTAAAAAAAAAAAAAAAAGAAACCCTTAACCCGACCCGACCCGAAGAGCACCCTGACCCGGTGACCCCAACCACCCCCCGTTTCTTCCCCCGAATCCCTAATTCTGTGTGTTCTGTGTTGTTCATCTTCGTGAGAAGCGAATGAAGCGAATGAGAGAAGACTGAAGCTGACCCTCCACGCCCGAACCCCAGCCTGCCACCGCCCCCTCCTTCGTCGCCGCGGTCACCGGTCAACAGCCCAACCACCGTCGCCTGGTCGTCAGCCTAAGTAACCCTCCTTCTTCGCCTGGTTCCCTGCCCAGTAGCCAACCGTCTGCCTCGTCTTCATCTGCCCCGTCCCATCGTCTTCATCGTCACGCGGTGAGTAACTCGTCTCAGCTCATCTTTGTTCTTCAATTCTTTGCCTCCGTGAACTTCGACTTCCCCTCTGTGAACTTCAACTTGCTTCTGTGAACTTGAACTTGCCTCTGTGAACTGACTTCCTCTGCTCATCTTTGTTCTTTGCCTCTGTGAACTTCTTTGTTAGTAACTTTAGAAATTAATATAATATTTGTTTAAATTAATATCATTATCATTATTTGATCTGATATAACTGTCCGTCTATGTATATTTGCAAACATAATTAACATGAAGATGGGTGAAGCCAAATTGCGTGCAATTAATTGCATGGATGAGGCTCACCTCACCACACCACCTGGAAATCTAGATTGCATAACTCATTAATTAATTCTCTGACTTTATATACATATAGCTACCTAGCACACTACCACGCACCTACAACGAACACCAACCTGTCAATGAAAGTGAAACAAAAATCATTTTTTTATTTTATTTTTGGTTAGTATTTTTCAGCTTGACAGATGAATAATCAATTTATTATGGATTTTGAATTTCATTTAATGATTTATCGTTAGTTAATAAATTACTGTGTATACATAAAGTAAGATTCAAACTTTTGATATTTGTTTAAGCGAATAAATAAGGTGATTATATATATATTAGTTTAATTTTTATATATTAATAGTATAAAATATTTTATACATATAAAATTATTTTATTATAAAAATATATTAAAATTAAATTATATATGCACGTGCACCACGACCATACTATTGTTTTCTTGAATTTGTTGAAAGGAAATTATATTGGGTGATGGGTTATAGTTCAATACTTCAATTTGGTAAATTAGGGTTCATCTCCTATATGCATGGCAAGAGAAATTTAATGAAAGGATCATGGTGCAATCCATCATTATTTTATACATTTATTTTCACCATGTATCGGTCATGTTAATAATAATAGCATGGCTTTAAATGCAAAGCCAGATTACACAGATTGCTACAGTATACAAAACTGGAGAGAATATAATTAAAGACTCTACTACGTACTTAAATATATTAGGATCCGATCTTCATTACCTGATGTAGCTCTTACTAACGCCTTTTATTAAATATTGTGTCCTTTCTTAACTAAGAAACAACACCTAGGCCTTTCTTTCTTAGCACTTACCAAATCCCAAACTTCAGTTTTAGAATTTTAGATGATTTTAATTTTAATAAACTAATAGTATAAAATATTTTATATAGTCATATTATTATTTTTGTTCTTTTGAATGATTATTCACTTGATCAATAAAAATAGTAGCTATTTTTAATAATATAGTATTACATGATTAAATGCACGTATAAAATAAAAATATTTGGTAATTAAAAAATATTAACAAAAAATAATTAAAACTTATCTTATTTAATATTATTAATTATTTAACTAAATAAAATAAATTCTGACTATTTTTTTGTTTTTCTAATATTACTATTATAAAATTATTTTAGAGTGACAATACATTAAAATTAAATTTATTTTAGATATAATAAA
>NC_029794.2:120754045-120754729 GCF_000816755.2 Arachis ipaensis
AGAAAAAACAAAAAAATAAATTATTTTAATCTTATAACAAATGCGTATATTTTATAAAAAGATAAATAAAGAAAAATATCATTTAAATATCTGAACAAGTAGTATGATTTTGTCTACTATTAAAAAGATGTTTGCCTACTCTTATCATGAGACACATCGTTGGTTAAAATAGTACCAATGATTCAATCAAAATAAAACTAATATAACGAATATAATGATGCATGTCGAGATAAACTTGGTGTAATATTAAAAGAGTTTATATCATATAAATTTCTGATATAATTTTTACATATAGGGTATTATATTATATTTTATATATACGGTAAAAGAATTAAACCTCACTAGTCACTAAGTTCAAAACGTTGATGTAGCATTTAAGTCATTTGCTTGCTGTAAAATCTGAATGGCTCTATTTCCGCGTGCAGCTTTTGCTATATAGGTAGCCTCTTCAGTTTGCTCATCAATTTTGTCTAACTGCAGATGCATATAATTACGGAGATCGTGTAGAGGATCCTCCCTATCAGAAAGTTATTAGTCATGTGCAAATTCTGAAGGCTGAATTTGTGTTTTGGAATCTGGATTGAGATTGAAAAAATTGAGATTGAGTATTGTATTCAGTGATTAGATATTAGAACTAAAATTTTATTTTATTTTTTTAAATATTTTTAGAAAGCAAACATATAG
>NC_029794.2:120757336-120759142 GCF_000816755.2 Arachis ipaensis
TCAAATACAAGATAAATACTTAATTTAATTTCGGTCTTTCATCTCAGTTTTTTTTTTCACCTAAATCCTAAATTATGATATCGAGTTCTTCATAAAATTTTCTGACTTATCAAGGATGTTTATCTTTGTAGTGTTTCTAAGTTTATTTTATTGTATATCAAATACAAGATAAATACTTAATTTAATTTCGGTCTTTCATCTCAGTTTTTTTTTTCAAACGCAACCTAAATTATGATATCGAGTTCTTCATAAAATTTTCTGACTTATCAAGGATGTTTATCTTTGTAGTGTTTCTAAGTTTATCAATTTTTTTATTGTATGTATTATTTTATTCTCTGCAAATATACTTATTTTTAGTAATATATATCTCTTTAAATACATAATTTTAATTTCGATTATTCTAATTTGCAATTTAAAATCAAGGTTTTAAACATTAGACTAGACTGACTGGTTCAATCGGGTTAATTAGAAACCAGTTCAATTCAAAATCGTCTTGCAACAAATCAGCAAAAAACCAGTTGAACCGACAATAATTATTGAACCGATCGAATTGGCCGGATTTTTAAAAGTACCGGTTTCCAAAATCCACCAAAACGGCGTCGTTTTGACGCTGAAAAAAACATTAAATAGCTAAAACGCTGAAACCCGAACCCCTTTTCCTTTCTTCTGTCTCTTACTCAAAAAACCCTAATATGTTCCCTGATCTCCTCACTCCCTCTCTTCTCTTCGAAGTTCCAACCTCCAACAGCCACCACCCCACCACCCACTAGCCACCATCCGAAATCCATCACTCACACTCGTCGCCGAACCCTTCTCCTTGCCGTGGGTGCCATTATCGCCGGTAGAAAAGTCTGCTCGGCCATCTTCTCGACGTTCCTCCTCTCCTGGCCGTCGCACGAAGGAAGGGGTCGAGCTCCTAGCGTTGCCGTCGCAAATTGCTGGGTCCGTCGGTCGTTGTCTGTCCGAGCTCACTGTCTGAGCTCGTTTCCTTGTTCGAGTTCTCTCTCTGGCTCTCTCTGTTTGAGCTCACTTCCCTTCTTCGTTGCTGTCACTTCCGATTCCGTCATTGCCGTCACTTCTTTTCTCTCTCGCTGTCGATACTTCAATTTATTTTTCTTTGTTTTCAATTTTTTTAATAATACTGATTATGTAATTCTGAGTTGCTGAGTTTACTATTTTAAATTGTTGAATTAGTATAATACTGATTTTATGATTCTGAGTTGTTGGGATTAATATTCTGAATTGCTACTTGTCTGAGTTAATTTTGTTAATGATTAATTTTATTAGTTTCTAACTTTCTGATTTAGAAGATGCAATCACAAAATAATTTGTTATGAATAATTTATTATGTAAAAAATTTAAATTTTAAATTTTATTAGTTTACAAATAATTTTTGTTTTTTTATATTTGTTTTTAAATTAAAAAATAATAAATGTATTTGGNNNGAACTCCAATTAAACTATTAAACTAATTAATAAACTAATTATCTTATCGGTTCATTAATCGGTCCGATTCTTACAACCTTGTTTAAAATGTAAACTTTTTTTTTTCATTGTAAAATCATCGAATTTGGAGACCTGCAGCGTGAGATACGTGATAAGTTGCATAAATTTCTACATCTTTATAACTTTGATAGATCAATTTTTAGGTGATTCATGATATATATTGAACAAATAAATTCCGATAAAACTACTCTTGAAAAAAATTTGGTTACTTTCAAGACTCAATGAAAAGAACTTTAATAATAGATAAGACTACACATTATTCAAATAAAACTACTCTCTTTTCGTTTTTTTTAATTAAATG
>NC_029794.2:120759330-120775103 GCF_000816755.2 Arachis ipaensis
GATATTTTAGTTTTTCTTTTAATTACTAAAAAAAATTTTAGAGTAACAATTGAGTTATTTCTGTATAATTTTAAAGTTTGAATTTAAGTCGTGAAAATAGTCACAGATGTAATTATTAAGTTAGACTATGCTGCATATATTAAAATATTATATTCTTGAAATGCGAGCATTCTCTTAATCTAGCATTAACGCAGGATACTTGTGTACTGAATTATTTTTTTAGGGTTAACTACGATTTTAGTCCCTAACGTAGAGGTCAAAAATTTATTTTGTCCCCGACCTTTTTTTCGCTACAAAATGGTTCCCAAAGTTTCAGTTTATTTTAAAATCGTTATTTTTTTCAAATTTTTTTTATTTTTATTACCAAATTACCCTTAATAAAAAAAATAAATAAAAAAGAAAGAAAACGCGTAAAGTAAAGGGGAAAAAGGGAAGGGGTTACGCGAAGTCGCCGCCGTCGCCGCCGCTGTTCTTCGCCGCCGCCGCCGCCACTCTTCGCCGCCGCTGTTCTTTGGGTGGCTCACCGGATTCTGCTTCTGCTTCCATTTATCCATTTTGCTTCTATTATGTTGTTGATTTTTTTTTATTATTGTTGTTTCTGGTTGCTTCTGCTTCTGATTGATTATATTGTTTCATTGTTACCGTTGTTGTTGTTGTTCTGTTCTGTTTTTGTTCCTGCTTCTTCTGTTTCTACTTGATTCCATTGTTGATTCATTGGTGATTCATTGTTGTTGTTGTTGTCCTACTGCTGCTTTTGTTTGATTAATTGTTATTGCTTCTGGTTCTGTTTCTGCTTGTGCTTCTGTTGGTGTTTCTGCTTGTGCTTCTGCGGGTGCTTCTGCATGATTTTAAGGAAGAAGAGGAAGGAGCATTTTGGTCCGAAAGACGGTTTTAAAACAAACTGAAATTTTTGAGATCATTTTGTAGCGAAAAAAAGGTTGGAGACAAAATAAATTTTCGACCTCTACATTAAGGACCAAAATCATACTTAACCCTTTTTTTTACTAATATTTTTTATAAAATTTAACAATTATTTTAATACTCTTACAAAACTAAGAAAAGAACACTTAACATTAAATGAAGAGAGTAACACTCAAAACACATTGATTACTTACATTCAAATTATTTCGTATTGTTAAAATTTTCTATTGGAACCTATTATACTTTATTAGTCGATTATAGACCCCATAGCTAGAAAGCTCTTCACATACATAAAAGGAAAAACACATTAGCATTCATGCTTCCACATTATGGTGGTAAATTGGCTTTGCCAAGTGACAAGAGGTGGATTAAAACTTAAAAGGGAGGCACATATATATCATTGGTATTTTGTAAGCACAAAAAAGGGAATTTGGCCATTGTCTATGGCTTTTGTTGTTATAATATATAATTGAGTTTACTACTCTTAGAAAGGGATGGGGCCCTTTTAGTTGGTAAAGCGTAGGATCAAAATGAACAAATTGGAGAAACAAATAAAGGTAGAAAGGTTTTGGGGGCATGCCAATGCCATGCCCTATTATCTTTAAGCAACAATTTGGCTGTTCCCCACTTCAAAATCATCAAACCACCCATGACTTATAATTAATGGCGTATTACTGGACAGGGTATAATGCCCATTCCATTATTATTCTTCATGTTTGCCTTTCTTAGATATATATCATTACATATATTGTCTCTAATACAGAAATATAAAAGTATAAATTGTACTAAGACAAAACATGCGAGTAAAAAAATTAAACTTATAAAATGTTACAAGTTATCATGTCAATTAAAAAATAAAATTGGAACAACGATCTATTTTCCATATCTGATTCTTTAATTTTCTGCCGTGTTATTTTATTATCATTATTATTTTAAGGATGTTCTTCTCTTTATTACTAAGAAAAAAATATTAATCCCTTTAGGATATTATTAGGTTTATTTTTTTAATTATACTTTTCTTCGTAATAATAAGCATAATAAAATTCTTCTACTACCTCATCATCATCATATAAATCTCCACTACTATTATGCTAGTATTCTGGTTGGTACCAATTGCTTGTGCATGAAAGAAAGATTTTTTGTCTTATCTATTATTTCTCTTCTATGTAAAGTGAAAACCATCATGATTACATGCAAAGATCAGATGTATAATAACTGTTATAACATGGCTAGTCATTTTTTCATTATATATATTCTTGTTGATAAAAACTCAACCATCAATAAAATTTATTATTTTTAGTCAATATTTTTAATTATTATTTTAATTTTTTTAATTTAATAATTTAATAATATATTTTTAATTCATATTTTTAAATATAATTAACTAATTATTGATTAAAAATAATAAATTATACTAATTTTTAAATATTTTTTATTGGTCAATTATCTTTAATTGATATCACGATTTGGCTCAACTTTTCAACTCATTTGTCTAATCTCACTGTCTAAAAACTGTTTCACAATCTGTGTATATAAGCTACTGTGGATATTATGGTGGCTATATAAAAGGGAATAGTAGATAATAAATTGTTTATTCATGGTTGTGATGAGATTACATCCGCAAATAATATCAGAAGAGGAAGTATAGGGAGCCAATGACTTAAGTGTACAATGTGCATAATGAAAGTTTAGAAAATATTAGAAATATGATTATTAGTGTTACATTGTCCTGTCAAGTTACGCTTTTGGGATGAGTGGTTTTAGGAATGGTATTAGAGTTCCAGATCTGAAAGGTCAAAAGTTCGAATCTTAATGAATCCAAAATTGGCTTTTTATAACATGATATGTTTATTATTTCTGGTATCCGATGGTTATTCTGCAATATAAGTGATGTTCATTTTATTCATAAACCAAAGATTTAGCCTATTGTACACATTATACACTTAGGTCATTGGCTCCCTAGCACTACTCATATCAGAAACACTCTTGATGGGTCTTAACAAATTATTCTTTCCTCCTTTATTTGAATTATTAACGTAGAGGGCAAGAAACTCACCGGTTTGAAATTAGCAGCCAAATCGAAAGTTAGTTTAATTGGTCATCAATAATTTGTTGTTAAGTGGCAGATTGAGTGTCCGAAAAAAAAAAAAACTAATTATTAGCGGTGGTTATAATGTCAACATAAAAATTATGTATAAACTAAAAATTAATTTTATATATATTTGTGTTACAGATCCAGCCTATGGATCCTATACCCGGAACGGTCTCCGAACTCGGTTATCCGGGTTCGACCTGCTTCGCCCTTTCAGAAAGCCCGGAACCGGCCCACTAGAGTTCCTAACCAACTTTCGAATTCAAACGTCTCCCTTATCTTAGCCAAATAAGATAAGATAAGATATTCATTATCACCTATAAATAGAGGACCCAGGTCCCTCCAGGTATGGATCCATTCCTCACACCTTATACCTCTTAGATCCATTCTGACTTAAGCGTCGGAGTGTCTTTGCAGGTACCTCCCCCCATTGCTCCAGTCAAGTGATCCGGCATCTGCCTCAACCCGCAAGTTCTCGATCCATCTCTCAACCCGTACAAGAGACATCTTGTACATTGGCGCCGTCTGTGGGGAACTTGCGCCGACTAGAGTCGGAATGGGGGACGTACTCGAAGAAACCTCCTCAAGCCGGGATAACTCTCAAGCAAAGAACCCGACCCCCGAGCATCAGGAGGTCACAAACCATGGAAGGATAGCAAGCACCATCCACCACGCACAGAATAAAGAAAACGATCACATCGTCCCGGATCCGCGACACCCTGAGAAAACAGGGGACAAAGCGGCATAAATAATCCAAGATCTCTGCCTCCGAGTCCAAGAACTCGAAGGCAGACTAGCTTCCAAGGAAAGGTATAACACCGAACACGGAAGCCACGTAACGTCTAGATCCAAATCTCGCCATGGTAGATCGCCAACACGGCGACACGATAGGAAAGATGATCGCAGCACCTCGCGCGACCCCAGGCGAGAAAAGTCGCCGGAACGACGGTACAGCAAAAGGCACAACCGCAGTACCTCCCGAGATCTAAGTCATCAGCGCGACTCAGATGAAGATCAGCGACACCGAGAAACCAAGCGCACAAGAAACGACCACACAATAATGGGAGCTACACATTTCACATAAAGGATCTTAAGAGCAAAACTCCCCAAAGGTTTCGATAAACCCACCGACATGAAGTACGACAGAATCAAGGATCCCCAGGAACATCTAACGGCCTTCGAGGCCAGGATGAACCTAGAAGGAGCGGCCGACGCAGTCCGATGCAGGGCCTTCCCGGTGACCCTAGCCAGGCCAGCAATCAAATGGTTCAACGCCCTCCCAAACGGATCCATAGCCGGTTTTCACGACATCACACGGAAGTTCATGGCCCAGTTCACGACCAGAATCGCTAAAGCTAAACACCCAATCAGCTTGCTAGGGGTGACACAAAAACAAGACAAATCCACAAGGAAATACCTCGACCGCTTCAATGACGAATGCCTAACGATCGACGAGCTCACGGATTCAGTCGCAAGCCTCTGCTTAACTAACGGGCTCATGAACGAAGACTTCCGCAAACACCTCACCACCAAACCAGTGTGAACCATGCACGAGATCCAGAACGTCGCCAGAGATTACATAAATGACGAGGAGGTCATCCATGTCGTCGCTGCCAACAAGCGACAACACACCCACACCCAACACGGCAACCCGGCGCAACGACATAACCCACCATCCAGAGAAAATCAAAGAGACCACCCCAAACCGACAAACACAAACCGACCACCAAGAATCGGCAAATTCTCTAATTACACACCCTTGACAGCACCAATTACCGAAATATACCACCAAATAGTAGATCGAGGCATCATACCGAAAGTCCGACAACTCAAAGAAAGAACGGGAGGCAACAAAACCCTTTACTGTGACTACCACCGAGGTTACGGACACAGGACGCAAGACTGTTTCGACCTTAAAGACGCCCTCGAACAAGCCATAAGAGACGGCAAGCTCCCAAAGTTCGCCAAAATCATCAGAGAACCAAAACGTGCGAAGAGAGACATGTCGCCAGAAAGAGAAGGGCGCAACCCAAGAACGCAAAAACAACCCCCTAGGGAAAGCCCAGAGGAAGACCCAACCATCATAGTAAACATCATCATAGGCAAAGACATATCGGGCAAGTCAAAATCAACACTGAAAAAAGATCTCAAAGTCATGGCCGTTAGAAACCAAACTCCAACCACCCTGGCCGACAATACGATAACTTTCTTACCTGAGGACTGCCAGCACGGCACCTCGGCTGAAGACGCCCCTTTCGTCATCTCAGCAAGAATCGGAACAGGACTAGTACGAAGGATATTGGTGGACACCGGTGCAGACTCAAACATCCTCTTCCGAGGAGCCTTCGACAAACTCGGGCTCCACAACGACAATCTCCAAACACATCGCAACGGTGTCACAGGACTCGGAGACAACTTCCTTAAACCGGATGGCTCAATCACCCTCCCATCACCATAGGGACAAGTAACCAGAGGAAGACAATCCTATCCGAATTCGTGGTCCTAAAAAACTCCACTGCCTACAACGTCATTCTCGGAAGAAAGACAATCAATGACTTCTCCGCCGTCATTTTTACCAAATACCTCCTCATGAAGTTCACAACCGAAGACGGCTCCATCGGTACTATCCACGGAGACCGGGAGGTCGCAGCAGAATGCGACAACACCAGCCTAGCTCTACGAAAGAAATCCTGGGATGCGGCCGGAATTTTCCTAGCCGACTTGGACGCTCGACAAGACGGCCAACCCAGGCCAGAGCCAGAAGGCGACATGGAAAAACTACAAATAGGGCCAACCAAAAAGGAATACACCTCCATCAACAGGAACCTCCCATACGATCTTAAAGAGGATCTTTTCCAACTCCTGAAACAAAATAAAGACTTGTTCGCTTTCACACCAGCCGACATGCCGGGAATACACCCCGACCTAATGTCCCACCGGCTAGCCGTGGACCCCAAAGCCAAACCAGTAGCACAAAGGAGACGAAAAATGTCACCAGACCGAGCCGCCGAGGTCAAAAGGCAAGTTAAAGCCCTACTCGAAGCCAACTTCATCAGGGAACTCCCCTACACAACCTGGCTAGCCAATGTCGTGCTAGTGAAAAAATCTAATGGGAAGTGGCGAATGTGCGTCGACTACATGGACCTCAACAAAGCCTGTCCAAAAGACACCTTTCTCCTACCAAACATTGACGGATTAGTAGATGCCGCATCCGGCCATCGATACCTCAACTTCATGGACGCATATTCCGGCTACAATCAGATACCGATGCACCGACCCGACGAAGAAAAAACAGCATTCATCACCCCAGACGGGACATACTGCTACACAGTGATGCCCTTCGGCCTGAAAAACGCCGGAGCCACCTACCAGAGACTTGTCAACAAGATATTCCAGAACCTGTCCGGAAGCAAACTAGAAGTTTGCATAGACGACATGCTCGCCAAGACAGAATCCGGCGAGCAACTTGTCAGCGACCTCAAGTTCATAATGGACACTCTACGAAAACACCAAATGCGACTCAACCTGACAAAATGCACCTTCGGAATGGAGGCGAGAAAGTTCCTCGGCTTTATGATCACGCAACGCGGAGTCGAAGCCAACCCGGAAAAATGCCGTGCCATCCTTGAAATGACAAACCCTAAGAACCTTAACGACATCCAAAAGCTCACCGGACGGCTCACTGCGCTATCCCGTTTTCTCGGAGCGTCGGCACAAAAGGCAATCCCCTTCTTTAAGCTAATGAAGAAGGGGACCCCTTTCAAGTGGGAGGCAAAATGCGAAGAAGCATTCCAACACTTCAAAAGAGTCTTGTCGGAACCGCCGGTTCTCGCCAAACCCCAAACAGGGGAAACCCTATACCTATACCTCTCTATAACGGAAGAAGCACTCGCAGCGGCATTCATCCGCGAAAATGAGAGAAAGGAACAAGAACCCATCTACTTCATAAGCAAAGTCCTATAAGACACGGAAACTCGCTACTCGCGCCTGGAAAAGCTAGCCTTTGCGCTCCTCACGGCCTCTCGACGCTTACGACAATACTTTCAGGCCCATCCCGTGACAGTCCGGACCGACCAAGCGGTCAAACAGGTGCTACAGAAGCCCGACCTAGCAGGAAGAATGCTAGCATGGTCCATCAAGCTGTCCCAGTTCCAAATCAAGTTTGAACCCAGAAACGCAATCAAAGCACAAGCCATGGCCGACTTCATCGCCGAGATGACTCCGGGAAACCCCACTCCCGAGTCATGGAAGCTGCACGTCGACGACTCATCAAACGTCACCTCTGGAGGTGCAGGAGTCATACTCGAAAGCCAAAATAGGGTCGTAATCGAACAATCAGTACGATATGAATTCCCAGTCTCCAATAATCAAGCAGAATACGAGGCCCTCCTGGCAGGCCTAGCCCTAGCCAAGGACGTCGGAGCAAAAGTCCTGGAAGTAAGCACCGATTCGCAGGTAGTCAGCTCCCAAATCAACGGAGACTACCAAACGCGAGACCCTCTACTCCAACAATACCTAGCCAAGGTGAACGAACTGAAAGAAGGGTTCAACCACATCACCATACGACACATTCCCAGAGAACGAAATGCCAGAGCAGATCTGCTCTCCAAACTAGCCAGCACCAAATCAGGACACGACAACAAATCGCTAATTCAGGAAATCGTTAAATCACCATCCATATCCACAACGGCTAACGCTTGCCTGACACTCTCCAGCCGAGGATCATGGACCTACCCTATCCTACAATACCTCCTCAACGGAACACTACCCGAAGACCCCAAAGAGGAAAAATGGACGAAAAGGGAAGCCGCCAACTACACGGTCGTCGCAGGACAACTGTACAAACGTGGATTCTCGCAACCCCTCCTCAAATACGTCGAACCCGGGGACACGGAGTACATACTCCGCGAAATCCACGAAGGTTGTTGCGGTCACCATATCGAAGGAAAAACCCTTGCCCAGAAAGTCATCTGGGCCGGGTACTTCTGGGCCACGGTTATCCAGGACTCCATACAGTTAGTAAAAAGCTGCGATAAATGCCAAAGGCACGCCAACATCCACCAGGCCGCCTCGCACTAGCTCAGCATCATATCGGCTGAGCGGCAATTCGGCACCAAGGGAATCGACCTTGTCGGACCCTTTCCTACGACACCCGGTCAACTCCGATATCTCATTGTCGCCATAGATTATTACACTAAATGGATCGAGGCCGAGCCCCTGGCCTCCATCACGGCAACCCAATGCCGAAAATTTCTCTGGAGACAGATCATCACCCGATTCGGTATCCCCGAGATCGTCATCTCGGACAACGGAACCCAGTTTGCTGACAAAAAATTCAGAGAGTTCCTAGAAGGACTACGTATATCCCACCGCTTCAGCTCGGTAGAACACCCCAAACAAATGGACAGGTAGAATCCGCAAACAAAATAATCGTCAAAGGACTCAAGAAGCGACTCAACGAAGCCAAAGGACTATGGGTCGATGAACTCGGATCGGCCCTATGGTCATACCGAACAACACCCCAAACGACCACGGGGGAAACACCTTTCCGGTTAACATACGGTGTGGAGGCCGTCATCCCAGTAGAGATAGGAGACCCAAGCCATAGAAAAACGGTCAGAGGTAACGACGAGGAGGCGGGACGAGACCTCATCAACGAAGAAAGAAGCATAGCTCATGTCAGAGAGCTAGCCCTAAAACAAAGAATCAGCTTAAGGTACAACCACGGCATCATCAAACGAGAATTCGCACCCGACGACCTCGTCCTACGACGAAATGACATCGGAGCCCCAACCCCAGGGGAAGGAAAACTCACCCCCAATTGGGAAGGACCATACAGAATCAAAGCCACAATCGGAAGGGGAGCATACAAGCTCAAACGACTTAACGGCGACGAAATTCCGAGGACATGGAACGCCACCAACTTACGATGCTACTACACTTAGATTGACCTCCCGAGGTCCTCCCTTGTCTTTCTAAATTCCTTTTTAACTCAGGTTTTACTTCTGTAATACATTTGTTTTTACTCTTTTATATTTAAAAGTTTTAAACACTAGGTCCTCCCTTGTCTTTTGAATTCCTTTTTAACTCAAATGTTACTACATTTATTTTATTTGTTTTCCCCCTTTTATATTTAAAGTATTAAGCACGGGTACTCTTTCACGCCATGACGGAGGGTTTTAACGAGGCCCAAATAAATTTTACTGTTTTACCCTTTCCCCTTCTACCTCCCAAAACGGAATAAAGATACGGCCACAAACACCGAGAACTAATCAACCTCGGGGCCCAACACACGGATATCCCCAAACACTAACGACCTACCAAAGGCCCCAAGTCACAACGGCTTAAACACAAACGGCTCAAAATAAAAAGCCCGAACGACCACACGAGTCATTAAAAAGAAAGCAAGTTATAAGCGCCACGATGGCACAACCCAGAGTTCAAAACACGTCAAAATACACGGCCCACGGCCAACCAAATATCCAAAATAAAACAGTTTAAAACAAACTAAAATAACAAAGTTTCAATTAAACTATTCAAGGTCAACAATTTGGCCATCACGGATGGTCTTGAAAGCCCCATCACGGACACGTCCACACCCGGAGCCAGCACCGAAGCTTGAGCCTTCATCGCTTCCTCGGTGGCCACAATCGCTCCCTTCGCGTTAGCATGCAAATCCGCTTTCTCCTTCTTCAGAGCAGCAACTTCAACCTTCAAAACCTCCAGCTCGCCAAGAATCACGGCAGCCTGAGAACCCGTATCAGAAGCCCGTTGCCGCTCCGCACTCAGTTGAGAAAGAAGTGAAGTCTCGACCTCAGAAAGGCAAAGAATCTCCGCCCCAGCTTCCTCAGAAGACTTCATTGCCTTCTCTCTCGCCACCTCGGCAGCTTCAAACTGCTCTTTCCACTTAGCCACCTCAGTTTGAGATTGACGGAGCTTCTTGTCCAACAAACCGACCTGAGCCATCACTGGCTCAGCCTTCCGGATAATAACAGCAGACCGAAGGAGGGCACAGTACACCGACTTAGCCTGGAACAAAACATCACACTCATCAAAAAATGGCTCCGTTCCAGGCATCAAGTGCTGATCTATGAACCCCGAAGCATCGAAACGGCGATCCATCACAGTAGGCACAACACCCTCCTCCCCAAAGGTCTCACTACTAGGCTCCTCAGGCCTCTTTCTTTTCCGAGAAGCCTCGGCAGCCGTCACCACGACAACTTCAGGCGAGCTCACGGTACCAGGGGAAGCCCGAGCACCAGCCCTCACCCCCGACGAAACCACCTCCTGAGAAACGACTCGGGAATCCGCAGCAGGGTTGGAGGCAGGGGTAGTAGGAGACGCCGACGACCCCTCATCCCGATCCATCGCTGCCTTCAAACGCGCTAGGGAAGTCAAACCACCAGCCATCTCGACTACAAGAAATGAAAGGAAAAAACATCAAGTTACAAAATCGGAAAGACAAACATGAACAAGAAAAGAAACAAGCCATACACCAATATACGTCCGACAAGCCACAGGATCCCCCATAACGTCTCGAGGATTTAACAGACGCTCCCCGAACAAATGCCACAGGACATTGGCGATGTCCTTATCCTCTGAAGACAAACCATCATAGGTGACCTTAGTCAAAACCGACGGACCGGCACGAAAATTCCAATAGGTCGGAAACCGGCGCACGCCCTCTAACGACAACCAAAATGGATGATGCCCCCGGACGGGGCACACCTTAAAGTACTATCTCTTAAAACCATGAAAAGAGTCTTCAAACAAACCAAAAATACGGCGATGAGGCTGAGCCCGGAATGAAATATACCCTTTCTTATGCTTCCCCTCCTTAGACGGAAGAGTACATAAGAAAAGAGAAAGGAAGACAGGAACAGAAACTGGGAGATCAAGATACTGACACACAAGCTCAAAAGTTCGAACGGCTGCCCAACTATTCGGATGAAGCTGAGACGGCGCCACAGAACACCGACTCAGCAGCTCCTGAACAAACGGCGAAAAAGGAAGCCGCACGCCAAGCCGAGTAAACATTGATTCATAAACCCACATCCAGTCCGGAACAGTGGGCGAATCAAGGTTCAAATAGAAAACGCGCTCGTCGGTGTCTGGGAGGGCAAGCTCATACTGCCGCTCCATATCGCCACCACCACAAATTGCCCCTTGATCACGGAGGCGTTGAAGATCGGCCTCCGTCATCCGCGACGGAATGCCCCACACGTCGCTAGTCACCCAGGTATAGCGAGCGGGGATACCCCTGGAGGGGGCTATTGGAGTACCCACACCCTCACTCCTTCGCCGATGCATACCTAAAATAGGGAGGAGCACGACCATCAGCCTACTAACCTTACGCAGAAGTAAGGAAGACAACCGAAACCCTACTGCCACTACCAACCCAACACAGCGGTGCTCAACCCCTTTAAAACACAAACACCACCACCCAAAGCACAAAACACAGTACAAAAAAAAAAGGAAATGGCAGAACAATGCATGGCAAAATATAGAACAACAAAAGATCACAAAAGTGAAAACAAGGAAAGAGCAAAGGAAAACCAACCTGATAATGCAGAAAACAAGCCTGGAAAACGGAGATGGGAGGCAGAAACTCAACTCCAGAAACGCAACAGAGAGAAAGAGATTTTTTCAGATTAGAGAACGAAAGGAAAGTAAAATGAACGAGGGAAGCAAGAAGGAAAATCAAAACGGTTTCAAAAGAAAGTAGAAAGACACAAATGACCCTGAGCAATAAAATGACACGGAGGGGCAATAGAGGAAAAACACCCAAAAATGTCCCCTCGCAATAAATGCCCCTCGGAAAAACAAACCAATAAAGTACGCCTCGAAAAATGCAACAGGCACGATGAATACAGAAGAGTCGCGCCAAACCAAAAACGGCCAGGCGAAATGTCGCCACGACCTTAAAAGACCAGGGCCGACACGCCGAACTCCCCTCGAAAGGAATCAAACGACCAAAAAGGAACCGACCTGACTCGCGGTCGGAACCACATCTCCCCATCAACAAACCGACCTGACTCGCGGTCAGAACCACATCTCCCCATCAACAAACCGACCTAACTCGCGGTCGAACTCACATCTCCTAGCGACAAATCGACCTCACCCGCTCTCATGCTCCGGGGGCAACTGTTACGATCATCAAACCCGGCATGTGATGAAACACCCAAACAACGCGCTTCTTGCCTGACCATGAAACGGCCAGGAACTCCCCAAATTGTCGACCTGACCACGAAACGGCCGGGAACTCCCCAAATTGTCGACCTCGACTGGAAAAACCAAACAACGATCTCCTTGCCAAACCACAACGGCAAGGAAAAGGTTCCTCTAGCGATGAGACCGAGCAACCTCACTCTTTCGCTCCGGGGGCAACTGTTACGGAACCAGCCCACGGATCCTATACCCGGAACGGTCCCCGAATCCGGTTACCCGGGTTTGACCTGCTTCGCCCTTCCAGAAGGCCCAGAACCGACCCACTAGAGTTCTTAACCAACTTTCGAATTCAAACATCTCCCTTATCTTAGCCAAATAAGATAAGATAAGATATTCATCATCACCTATAAATAGTGGACCCAGGTCCCTCCAGGTATGGATCTATTCCTCACACCTTATACCTCTTAGATCCATTCTGACTTGAGCATCGGAGTGTCTTTGCAGGTACCTCCCCCCATTACTCCAGTCAACTGATCCGACATCTGCCTCAACCCGCAAGTTCTCGATCCATCTCTCAACCCGTACCAGAGACATCTTGTACAATTTGTGTGTGTATTTTCATACCATAATTTAAAATTAAAGCTATGGTCTAAATAAATCAAGTTCTTAAAAGTTTCATAGAAATTCAGCAGATTCAATTAAACTTAGTCCAAAAAGTCATACGGGTTAACCTATTCAATTTACTCGGGACATGAATGCTATAATCTATGTCCAATCCGATTTGTATATGGCAAGTAAGACTTTGTCATTCACTAATTCAAATGTTATCCACAACTCATCTACTATCTCATCGTGGGATAACTTTTCAAATATTGAGAAAGAAATTATCTACTACTATAAATTAAGAGATTCAAGAGTGATAGCCAAGTCATTACTTACTACTATAAATATCCCATCAAATTCAAGTTTTGCTCAATCCAAATTCACTTAAGCATGCTTTAAATCTTTGCTAACTTAAGTATTAGAATCTCTTACAGGTATCTCCTACCACCGTCCAAGCGAGGACGTCAAACAATCCACGGTCCTGGCGAACAAGTCAGACCCTTCACCCAAAGGAGTCTAGACCTCACATCTAGACCCAAATTTATCTTAGGATATTGGTGTCGTTGCTGGGGAATTGGAGTCTGATCTTTGACAATGGTGGATGACCCACAACAAGATGGACACACTGCATCCGATTTAGGATCCATGAGTGGGAATCACTATAACGATGATCGAGCACTTCTCATCTATCATGACCAGGGAAGAAACAAAAGGAAACAAAGGAGGACCAAGAGTGAGTTCCCAAGAATATATCCCGGAAGGATCGGGAGAAAGATATGCAACTGAGATCATGGAACTCGTCCATGGTCATCAAGGTTGGCTCGAACAACTGAAAGTCGAGTTGGAGCAGCAGCGAAAATCCGAACGATAATTTCAGAGGGAGCTGCGTAACCGCAGAGAACTCAAAGAAAAGCTAAGAAAGCTGGAGGCCAACCTGAAAGGAAAAAGAAGTTGGGAAGATCACGACCCAATCTTCTCTAGACACTGCAAGAAAAACGCTGAATACCATCAGATTTACCAAAAAATTCCACAGATATTATGTTTACTGTTGGAATTACCGTCGGAATAAATCCAATGGTATAAACTTAACCGGTAATTGTTTATTGGAGAATTTTTTCGTCCGCTGTTAATTACCGTCGAAAAATTTTCGTTGGTAATTTTTTTCGTTGGATTTTTCTGCCAATAAATTCGACGGTAATATATTATTAATTAATAATTAAATTAATCATTACTGGCGGATTTATCTGACAGTAAACTTAAATTTTAAATTTTTTAAAAAAATTGTTAATCCTCATGTATTAAAATATGCTCATCAGCTAAGAGTATAGGTTCTTGTAAAATATAAGACGATAACAAGATAAATAACAATAATCCTAGATTACTAGTTATCCCCATATGGACAAAAACATACAAATACTAAAATTTTAAGTATAGAAAAGATAGAGTGTAATAAGATCAATGAATGAAATCTATACTAAAATTTCAAGTATAGAAAAAATAAAATAGTTTCTTCAAAGTAGAAATTTAATTTCACCTTGCAATTGCTTTTCTTTAGAAATAATTAAAAAAAAACATGTAAAACAGGAGGTCGTAGCATCTAAATCAGCTTACTTTTCATTCAAATTAGATTGTAATGCAAAAAAGATTTTAATTTCACCCCAAAATTAAAACTAAACTTAGATGACTGTTTAAAATCTTGTACATGACCATAAAAGACACGTCATAAAGTTTACCTGCGGAACTAGAAAGTAGAAACTAGAAAGTAGAAACTCATATACTAAGGAATGCATACAATAATCATATAGGGGGGAGAGAGAACTATATTGATAATGAACAAGTATCAAAATAGTTGTAAACTTTTCTGAATTGAAGACAATAAGATATGAAAATGAAATGAATTTTTGGAATAAAAATATTATGGAACTATAAGTTAAAAAGACAGCAGAATTTTCGTAACACCAGGTTTATAAGTTTACTAGCAGAGGTTTCTTATCACCTACTCCTACTCACAAATGAAAACCATTTCACATTAACAGAGACACATTCTATCCAAGTAAGCATTGGAGGGGGAAAACATATTACCCATCTTTTCTCGACCTCAATTCTTTCTTCCTCTAACTTCATTTCCCTGGACGATTCAAGGGAAATTCAGTATATAATTGTGCAAACAACACATACATTATTATTTTAACATTTTATATGGCATTGCATATTTTTGAATTTATTCTTCATAGAAACAAAACTTATTTCTTCACACTACAATGAGATATTACAATCTTATTCTCAACAATAAAAATTATAAATAATTATCAAACAAATGGCTCAAATTGAATTACACATTACTTGAGTAGAAGAGGAATAACAATCTGTACCTTTCCAGTGGAAAGAAGATAGTTTCTGTAGAAACCAGCTTTAACATCAAGAAGTTGCCCTTTCTTTCCTACTTCAGCTACATCTTCTTTCAATATAATTTGATTTTCATAAATATGAAATATCACACCAACAACTAAGGAGAAGGGGAAAAAACCCAACAAAAACATAATAATGCTGCAAAACCAAGCACACCCACTAGTTGCAAAAATCATAAAGAAAATAATGAATTCAGAAATTATAAATTTTAAAATTAAAATAAAATAATAAACCCAGAACAAATTCTAAAATCGAAATCAGAATAAACAAAAAAAAGAACAAACCCTAAAATCTAATAAAAATAGAATAAAATTAAAATAAGACAGGAACATAAGCATACACAATAAATTAGGGTTTAGGGTTATGGTTCAAAAAGGGGTTAGGGATTTTTTTTTTATTTAAAATGAAGTAAAAACGAGGATGGAATAGGAAGAGGGATGAGGGAAACCTACCTGAAGGAGGGAGGAGGGACACAGGTCGGTGATTAAGGGAGCAACGACGGCAGCAACAGTGGCGGGAGGACAAAAACGGTGGCAACAGAGCAACCAACGCGTCACAAGGAGCACCTAACCGAGTTCAC
>NC_029794.2:120775186-120781461 GCF_000816755.2 Arachis ipaensis
AGAGTAGTTTAAAAATGAGGGGGAGAGGATTCGCGGTTCGAATTTAGGAAAATATTACAGTCGGATTTACCAGCAGAAAAATCCAACGGTAACACCTTGAAAGTGACCAAATGCAGCGTTGCACTAATCAGGGATTACTGGCGAATAAATTTGACAGTAAATCCCACTGTAATCTCGGTGCCAATTATTCTTGTTTTCCCTCCAATTATTACAGGTGAATTTATCGTCAAAAAATAAATCCAACGGTAACCTTTTTATCCGATAAATTTATTGCCAAATCTTTCGGTAAATTCACTACTGATGTTTGATGCTAAATCCGATGGTATTCAGCGTGTTTTTTGTAGTGAGAAGAAATAATCATGTCAAGAGGAAATCATACGGGCTAAGGTAACCAAGAACTTCAAAAGGCCAGACATAGATTTTTATGATGGTGCAATAGACCCACAATATCACTTGAGTAACTTTAAAGTCGTATATACCTAGCTGACACATCTGACATGACTCAATGCAAAGCATTCCCCTACTACATTAATTAATGCTATAATGAAGTAATTTGATAGCCTCCCACCAGGTCAGTGACTTGCTTTGATGATCTAGCGAAAAGTTTTCTGGCTCACTTTTCGATCCAGAAGAATAAAACAAAGCATGCCCCAAGCTTGCTAGGAGTAAAGCATGAAGTCGGAGAATCCCTAAGGGCTTAGATGAAAAGATTCACAAAGATTCTAGAGCTTACCAACTGAAACATCCATCATGGGGCTTGTCAACAACTTTAGATATGGACACTTTTCACAGTCAATCTCAAAAAAACATCGACCTCTTCAAATGAAGTTCAAGAACAGGTAGAAAAGTACATTAATATGAAGAAAATCGCTCAAATAAAATAGCCTCCTACAATTCGGGATAACTCCTACTAGTTCCGAGATAAAGGTAAAAAGCAAAAGAAGAATAAAGGAGACAACTCTGACCGACCTAGGAGGTACCATTCTTACACTCCACTGTGAGTATCATTGGTAGATGTCTAAAGTAAAATATGTCACACCAAGAAAATACCACCCCAAGGCCGATCCCAAGTAAAAAAGGAAAAATTGGTCAAAATATTGTCAGTATCATAAAATTTATGGCCACTTTACCAATAATTGTTATGATTTGAAAAACGTAATAGAAAAGTTGGATAGAGAAGGTTAATTAGACAAGTATCTTGCTACAACGCCAGGAAACACCAGCAAATTAAAAAGAGAAGAGGATGATAGAGAGAGATCAAAGCGCTCAACAAAGACCCCAGAAAAACATGTCCATTTCATTGTTGGAGGATTTACAGGAGGAGGAATGACCAAGTCATCTCGTAAGAGACACTTGAAGGAAATTTACCAGGTTAGTGAATCTGAAATAGTACCTGACCTCCCGACCATCACTTTCATGAAGGAAGATGCTAAAGGTGTGATCCCTGCCCACGATGACCTTATGGTGATACCAATGACTTTAGCTAATGACAATCTTAACAAGACATTAGTGGATTAGGGAAGTTCAGTAGACATCCTCTCCAACCAGACAAACTCAGATTTGAGAAAAAAAATACTTGATGCCATATCGAGACACTCTCTTTAGATTAGGAGAAATGCCTATCCAACCTCTAGGATATATAACTCTCTACACTACCTTTGGCAAAAGTCCAAGAACACGCACTATAAAGTGTGAACTACATTGTAGTTGACACTCTATCTCCCTACAATGCGCTGATAGGTCGAGCAACCTTGAACTGACTTGCTGTAATGGTGTTTACCCCTCACCTTTGCATGAAATTTCTGACCCAAGAAGAGATAGCTACTATAAGAGAATATTAGGAATTGGAGCGAAGGTGCTACAACGAAAGTTTAAACTTGCAAGGAAGCTCCATGGGTAAAGAAGTCTATTTAATAGAACTTGGAGGGTCCGAGTAAGGGAGGGCATGAGGCCTCAACCAGAAGGAAAGTTAAAGGAGGTTCAGATAAGCAATGAAGTCGATAAAACAATCAATGTAGGTCCAACATGGAGGGATAGCTAAAGGAAGATCTCATTAGTTTGCTAAAAAAGAATGTTGACCTCTTTTCTTAGAAGGCCTTCGACATGCTAGGTATACACCTCGATCTCATGAGTCACAAAGATGATGGAAGCTTAGTCCTAAAAGAGCACAAATCATGGAGAAACAAGTTCAGGCACTTTGAAAGCAGGATTCATGAAGGAAGTCAAATACCCATTTGTGCTTAGCAAATGTAGTTTTAGTGAAAAAGCAGAATGACAAGTGAAAGATGTATGTAAATTACTCGACCTCAAGAAATCATATCCCAAGGATCCATATCCCATTTTCCAGTATGTGAATATGACCAGGAAAAGATATCGCTCATTACCTCAAAGGCCAAGTATTGCTATGTGATTTTGTCTTTCGGGTTAAAGAATGCAGAAGCTACATACCAATGATTGATGACCAAAGTGTTCCGACCTCATCTAAAAAGTTGATGGAAGTCTATGTAGACGACATGCTAGTCAAGACAAAGGATGAAGCTACACTGTTGACAAATATGTCTAAAGTATTCAACACGATAAGATAGCATGGTATAAGACTTAATCCCACCAAATGCGCCATTGTGGTAGAAGCAGAAAATTTTCTCAAATGCATGCTTATCCAAAGAGGAATTGAATCCAACCTCGACAAGTGCCAGGCGGTGATAAACATGAAGAGTCTGACCTGTTTGAAAGAACTTCAATAGTTGAATGGAAGATTAGCAACCCTATCAAAATTTTTGGTCGGACTAACGCTGAAGTCATTACCTCTCTTTGCAATTCTCAGAAAGGGACACTGCTTCACCTGGACACAAGAGTGCTCAAGCCTTTTAACAGTTCAAAGAGTTTCTCTTACAGCCCCCTATTTTCACCCAACCTAAAATGGATGAAGAGCTTGTTTTTGTAACTAGCAATGGCTGATAAAGTGGTAGCATAGACACTTGTTCGAGAGGATAAAAATAGGTGAAAATCCTGTCTATTTTATAAGCAAAGCATTACAAGGGATCGAGATGAACTACTAGAGGATTGAAAAGTTTGCCTTCGCACTTGGCTTAGCTTCTTGAAAGATACGATCTTATTTTCATTCTCGTACCATAAAAGTTAGAATCAATCAACCCATGAAGCACATACTATAGAAGATGAACATTGTAAAATGGATGCTACAGTGGTCTATTGAGTTGTCCAATTTTGACTTGAAGTATGAATCTCGAACAACCATTAAGTCTCGATACTTAACTAACTTTATTGCTGAATTTGTAGGAGATCAATCTAGAGGTCTGACTACATATAGCTTATATGTAAATGGGTCATTAAATAAAGTCGGTAGCGAAGCAGGAGTTATCTTAGAAAGTGAAGAAGGAACCCGGTTAGAACTGCCACTCAAGTTTATCTTTTGGCTTCTGACAACCAAGTAAAATACGAAGTTTTTCTCACTGGGATCTGATTGGCTGAAGAAGTTGGAGCATCAAAAGTACTTGTATTTAGCGACTCTCATGTGGTAACTTTCCAAGTAAATGGTGACTATCAGGTTAAAGACCCAAATATGAAGAGATACTTGCAGAAGACATTGGCATAATTGGCTAAATTTTAAGAAGTTAAAATTGGACAAATAACTCAGAAAATGAATAGCCAAGATGATGCTTTGTCCAAGCTAGCCAACACAAAGTCCAGAAGTAACAGTAAGAGTTTGATTCAAGAAACATTGCAGTCTCCTTCTGTAAGGAAAGAGGTCCACAGCTCGGACGTCCATTCAGTCTCTAATTTGAACCTCGGATGGATGACTCCCGTCCTAAAATATCTCAAGTTCAACATCCTCCCACCAGAAGAGAAAGAAGAAAAAATTGGTCAGAGAAGCACAACATTATACCATTGTCCAAAATGTTCTATATAAAAAGGGAATATCCACACCACTATTCGACTTCGTCAAGAAGTGCCTTGCCAGCTGCACGTGAATTTTCGCATGGCACCTTTAGAAAAACTCATCAGCATCACTTCACTATGGCCTTTTACAAAATGGAAACTTGATATGCTCATACTATTCCCACAAGTGCCAGGGCCAGTTAGATATCTTATAGAGGGAGTTGATTACTTCACTAAATGGATTAAAATAAAGTCATTGGCATCCATCACAGCTAAAAAAAAGTCAAAAGTTTCTCTACAAAAATATTGTAATAAAATTCAGAGTCCTATTCTCAATCACCCATGATAATGCGACCCAATTCACCGACTCAACTTTTGGGAGCTTGGTAGCAAAATTGAAAATCAAGCACCATTTTACATCGGTAGAGCATCTCCAAGCCAATGAACAAGTAGAAGCCGCGAACAAAGTTATACTATCCAAGCTAAAGAAAAGATTAGATAGAACAAAAGGAGCATGACTGGAAGAACTTTCACAAGTGTTGTGAGCATATCAGATAACACAACAATCCACCACAGAGGAGTCTCTTTTCTATCTTGCTTATGGCATAGAGGTCATGATTCCTATAGAAATAAGCAAAGAAATCCCAAGGGTCAAATTCTACAACAAGGTTGGCAACATTCAAGCCCAAAAAGAAGAACTCGACCTTTTATCCGAGGTTCAAGAAGAAGCTCAGCACTGAGATGAAGTCTTGAAGTAGACAATGGTCGCAAGGCACAACAAAAAGGTCATAAGGAGGAATTTCACCAATAACAACCTTGTCTTAATAAGAAAAGACATCAGGGCACCAAAGTTTGACGAAGAAAAACTAGTTGCAAATTGGAAAAGATCTTAGAAGATCACCTAAGTATTGGAAAAATGTTACTACAAAGTGGCCGACTTGTCAGGGAACGAGCTTCTTAGGTCGTGACATGCCTACAACTTGAAGAGATATTATAGCTAGATAGCAAACCTTACTCCCTGATGTACTCTTTTTCTCGACTTCATGGTTTTTTTTTTCATTAGATTTTATTGAAGGAGATTTTAACGAGGCATCAAAGTAAGGACTAGGAGTTAGAATTTGTAAAACTATTAATTGCAACTAGTATGTATTCTTGTAATTTGCTTCATAAAAGAAAAATTATTAAATATTTGTGTCTAACATTTTTTTTTTGACTTAACTGCTCCAGCTCATGCTAAAGAAACCAAAAGAATTGTGATTGACCTCATATGGTTGGCAGAATAAAGAAATGAGGTCCGAGTTGGATGCACACGAGTTATATAAATGACTTCAGTAATGAATTCCTATCAAAATTAGCTTACTTTACCATATCTCTCAACTGCGTAACATCTGACCTCATAGTATTTTTCTCAGCCTCCCACTTAGACTTCTCTTTTTCAAAAGAAGCAACTTTAGCGCGAAGCTCCTCTGCCTCCGCTTAAAGAGCATGAGAGAAAGACTTTCTCTATTTCTTAATAATGACAGTGCACACCCCATCCATCCAAATTCCTTCCTTAACCAAAATCTCCAAATTCTTCTACAAATGAACAACATCCAAGGAGATTTGAATTCCTGGCATGATGAATTCCTCGCTAAAGTCCATGGCATCAAAGTTGGTATTAAAAATACTCTCGTATTTATTGGCAAGTGTCTTGCGCTTACGAGAAGCACTAAATTCTAAGTCTTTCGAGAAACTCAGAATTTGGGAACAAGAAGAACTCGTGAACTGAAAATTTGAATTTGAGTTTGTAAAGGCACTTCAATTTGAGTGGAGGAGGTGGAGATCAGACCCGAGGTAGAAGGAAAGGTCGAACTAACAGCCGACTTCTCTACCTTGAGCTATTTGGCCTGACAAGCAGCTATGTTTTTCTTTAATACCTTAAGCTTCTTATAAGTGTCAAAATTTTTAACCATCTTTTCTACAAATCAAGAAACAATTAGCACGAACTTTGAATATATCATCAACTATAAATAATAAAGCTATCTACCTAATTCGGTCCGAACATAACTCGGTTTGGCTATAAAAAAAATTTTGGTATTAAGATTGGAAAGTTGGTCCCAACATTCTTGAAAGAGATTGGTCATCTACTCCTCTCCATCAAGTTCCTTGAGTTCGTAGTGAACAACCATTAACTCTTCTTCTCAATACAAATAGAATATATACTAGAGTTGCTCATTAAAATAGAAACGTTGGAAACTCTCGAGGTTGGATTTTGAAATAGTAATTTTTAAAGTCATGGAAAGATTCTTTTTTAACACCCTAATATTTTTAAACTAGGTTTAAGCCTTATTTCGATTATATTGGTTGCTAATACTCAAATTTTTATAAAATTTTTCAAA
>NC_029794.2:120781566-120809618 GCF_000816755.2 Arachis ipaensis
TGGGATTCTTAATTATTAGAATCATCACTAGTTGAAAAATATAACTGGACCTAGTGATACTAACACAAAAGATAGACGTACTAAACTATAAAAAAAATGATAAACTTGACTCGTATCGAATAATCATATAAAAAAAATCAAACATCATATCTCACTTCGTTCTAACTTCTTAACCAGTCTATATGGTGCATTTCGTCTAGCTCTCTGAACTTGACCATTAAACATGGGTTTACAAATCTCAAACTCCAATACCGGCTGAACATTGCCTAAATCTCTCTCCTAGATACTATCTTTTATGCCTAGGAGTAACTTTAACTCACATTTCAACCTAGCTTCCTAAATCTGCCACTAGATAATTTAGGAAGTCTGAATCTTATCCTTTAATAACCTCAAATTCGTAAAAATTTTATGTCTACATGGCTGTCTCAAAATGAGATTTTTTATAATGTATAAATCACAATTTTCTGAGTATACCTACCCTAAAAAATAAAAAAAAAATTGAAAATTACTATTCTCACAATATTACCATACTTTATTTTTTTGCAAAATTTCTACACATGTAACGACTCTACACTAACTTATTCCTTTGAAAGGACATTCTAGAGATACTTAACTTTATTTTGGTTTTTATCATATGTTATTTGAGCACTGTAAAATTAATTCTAAATTTACAAGTTAGCCACATGCTTATAATACTTCTAAAAAAAAATCAATTACAGTCATCTTACTTAAAAAAATTTAATATAAATTCTATAGGCATATAATTGAGCTAAAAATTTGTGAAAATGAACTAGAAAACAATAATTTTTTTTTATTTTAACTAGATTTAGACTTGCGTATGAAAATTTTTTTGTACATAATTTTTTAGATAACTAATAACAATAGAAATTTTTAGTTGGATTAAGTACAATTTTGGTCCTTAAGGTATAGGTTGAAAATTTTTTTCATCCCCAACCTTTTTTTACATACAAAATCATCCCTAATGTTTAACTTAGTTTTAAAATCGTCCTTACTTGAGAGACAAAAATCGTATAGAGGTGGCGGCAGAAGCGAAAACAGAGGTGGATCGTGGACAGCTTCTTCTTCTTCTTCTTCCCTCCCCCTTCTTCTTCTTCTTTCCTTTCCCCTTCACAAGAGTAGAAACACTATGTTTCTCTTATTTTTTCTTTTTTTATTATTTTATAATTTTTTTGTTATGGATAATTTGATCCAAAATTTTGATATTTAAGTAAAAAAGACGATTTTAAAACTTGGTTTTAAACTTTAGAGACGATTTTGTATGCAAAAAAATATTGAAAACGAAAAAAATTTTCTGCCTATACCTTACAAACCAAAATCATATTTAACCCTTTTTGGTTTTATAATTAGTTATAAAACATCTATACAACTCTAAAAACAAAGAATTGTACCATAATAAATTCTAGAGTACAATATAACAATAATAGTATAATAAAATTAATTATGTTAATTTATTTTTATGTATATTGAAGTATTTGCCTAAGCCAATTTTTTTGACAAAGCATAAAAGAAAGAGTGAATGTTTTTTCTTGTTTGGTTTTGATAAATGAGTTACATTTATTAATAAATAATAATATATATTATTTCTAAATTTATTTTAAAAATATATGTTAAGAATAAGGTTGAACACGCTGACACGTGATGGTATTTAGATATGTTTAAGCGTGTCCATAAAAAAAATTTTTAGTTTCTATTAAAACACTATTAGACATATGAGACACGCATGTCAAACGAATATCAATTTATATCGTGTTTAAAATATGTTCGACACACTATAATTCAGCGAATTATCTATACTTTATAGATTTTTTCCTTACACTTATCTAAATTTTGTGTGAAAATTAGTAAAGCTAATTTTAGAAAATAAATAAATAAATAATAACTAAATAAAATGAAAGGTAATAAACAATCCTAGTTTATAACCTTATAATTTTAATGGTTGAAAAAGAGAAGAATTATATACTTCTAATTAACGGATGGTTCATATTAAAGAGACTCACCTATAAATTGAGTTTTTCTTTGATTCATTTCAATCAAGTCATCCAAATAGAATAACATAATATTTTTTTGAGTAGTTTTCTCCTATATATGTAGAGAGAAGTGTGTTCTCCTTTTGTCAAGAGAGAGTGTTATTGTAGTCTCCTTATGATAGAGAGAAGTTATAATTCTCAAAGAAAGTTATTCAATTATTTTTATATTTTATACAAATTTCTAATTTTTCATCTCTATATTTTGCTGTGTTATTTGTCTGGTACCTAACAGTGGTATCAGAGCCAAATGTTGCTGATTAATATATTTTTTTTCCGCTGCGAGTTATTACCGTCTAAAAAAAATGGCAGCAAAGTATGAAATTCTAAAATTCAGTGGGAGTAATTTTTTCATATGGAAATTGAAGATAAAAGCCATTATGAGAAAAGACAATTGCGTGACAACAATTGAAGGTAGACTCATTGGAATTACAGATGAAAAATGGAAGGAGATGGACAACAATGCTGTTGCAAACTTACACTTGGCATTAGCTGACTTAGTTTTATCAAGTGTAGCAGAGAAAAAGACAGCAAAAGAAATTTGGGATGCTCTCAGCAAATTATATGAAGTCAAGTCACTTCACAACAAGATATTCTTGAAGAGAAGACTTTATACTCTTCGAATGAGTGAGTCCACATCGGCAACGGATCACATCAACAATCTAAATACACTATTTTCCCAACTCTCATCATTGGAATATACCATAGCGAAAAATAAACGTGCAGAGCTCTTACTTCAAAGTCTACCAAATTCATATGATCAACTTATCCTTAACTTAACTAATAATATTTTGATTGATTATCTTTCTTTTGATGACATGGCTGCTGCGGTTCTTGAAGAAGAATCTAGGCACAAGAATAAGAAAGATAGATTAGAAAGCTCAAAACAAGCAGAGGCTTTGTTGATGACAAGAGGAAGATTAATAGAGCGTGGTTCCAGTGGGAGTCAAAATAGACCAAAGTCACAAAGTAAGAAGCAGGTCAAATGCTACAATTATGGTAAGAGAGGGAACTTCAAGAAAGATTGTTGGAATAAGAAGAGTATAGAGAAGGTTCCAGAAGGATCAAGTTCTCAAGGATGTGTTGCGAGTACCCCTGATGATGGAGAAATCCTGTATGGCGAAGTTCTAAAGGCAGTAAATAGCTCACTGATGTTTGGATTGTTGATTCAGGAGCAACATGGCACATGACTCCTCATCGTGATTGGTTTTGTACATATGAATCTGTCTTGGAAAGATCGGTGTTTATGGGAAACGATCATGCCTTAGAATTTATTGGAATGGGTACTGTCAAAATAAAAATGTTTGATGGTTCTATTCGTTCACTTCAAGGGGTAAGACACGTGAAAGGCTTGAAGAAGAATTTGTTGTCGATTGGACAATTGAATGAACTTGGTTGCAAGACCCATATTGAAGGTGGGATCTTGAAAGTTGTTAAAGGAGCTCTTGTGGTAATAAAAGCAGAAAAGATTGTAGCAAATCTATACATGCTTGTGGGAGATACTTTGCAAGAGGCAGAGGCATCAGTTGCTTCAACAAGCTAAGAAGAAATGACGATAATATGGCATTGCAAACTAGGCCACATGTCACAATGAGGCTTGAAGATTCTTGTAGAACGTAATCTCATTCCGGGGTTCAAATCGGTAAACTTACCGTTTTGTAAGCACTGCGTTACAAGCAAGCAACATAGATTGAAGTTTGGTAGATCAACTGCTCGGAGCAAACACATATTGGAGTTGATTCATTTTGATGTGTGGGAATCACCGGAGATGTCCCTAGGAGGAGCAAAATATCTTGTATCATTTATTGATGATTACTCTAGGAGGCTATGGGTGTACTCGATCAAGAAGAAGTCAGACGTGTTTGCGATGTTCAAAGAGTTCAAAGCAAAGTTAGAACTTGAATCTGGAAAGAAGATCAAGTGTTTAAGGACAGATAATGGAGGAGAATATGTCGATGGTGATTTTCTAACATTTTGCAAGCAAGAAGGTATTCAACGGAAATTCACAGTTGCATATACGCTTCAGAAAAATGGTATAGCAGAGCGAATGAATAGGACTCTCCTAGAAAGAGCACGAGCTATGTTGCAAACTGCAGGTTTAGCCAAGTCTTTTTTGGGCAGAAGCTGTTAAAACCGCCTGTTATGTGATAAATCGGTCACCATCAACTACAATTGGGTTGAAGACACCAATGGAGATGTGGCAAGGTAAGCCACCTAATTATTCTTCTTTACATATATTTGGTTGTCCTGTGTACGTGATGTACAATTCCCAGGAAAGAACAAAGTTGGACCCAAAGTCTAGAAAATATATATTCTTGGGTTATGCTGACAGAGTTAAGGGGTATCGCCTGTGGGATCCCACTGCCCGCAAGGTAGTTATCAGTAGAGATGTGATATTTGCAGAAGATGAATTGCAAAAGGAACAAGAAAATGACAGAACTGTTAAAGAGATAACCACTGTTCAAATAGATGAAAAATGCAGAGAAGGTGATCTTTCTGAAGCAGAATAACAGCATGAAGAACAAGAAGCAGAGGCCAATGACATAGAAGTTCGTCGATCCACTCGACAAAGAAGAACACCATCATGGCACTCAAATTATGTTTTGACAAACCATGATGCATATTGTCTTTTGACAGAAGATGGAGAGGCAACAACTTTTATGGAAGCTATGCGCAATCCAGATGCTTCTATGTGGATGACAACAATGCAAGAAGAAATTGAGGCATTACATAGGAACCATACCTGGAAACTTGTTGAATTTCCAGCAGGTCGAAAAGCCATTGGTAACAAATGGGTTTACAAGATCAAACGAGATAGTAATGATCAGGTGGAACGATATCGTGCAAGATTGGTTGTCAAGGGATATGCTCAGAAAGAAGGTATTGACTTCAATGAAATATTTTCTCCAGTGGTGAGACTAACTACTATTAGAGTAGTTTTGGCTATGTGTGCTACATTTGATTTACATCTAGAGCAATTAGATGTAAAGATTGCTTTTCTTCATGGAGAACTTGAAGAAGAGATATATAGGCTCTAACTAGAAGGTTTTGAAGAAAAAGGAAAAGAAAACTTGGTTTGCAGGTTAACTAAATCTCTGTACGATCTAAAGCAGGCGTCAAGGAGTTGGTACAAGAGATTTGATTCTTTCATTATTAGCCTTGGATACAACAGACTTAGTTCAGATCATTGTACTTATTACAAGAGGTCTGGTGATAATGATTTCATTATTCTGTTGTTGTATGTGGATGACATGTTGGTGGTAGGTCCCAACAAAGATCAAATCTAAGAATTGAAGGCACAGTTGGCTAGGGAGTTTGATATGAAAGACTTGGGACCAGCAAACAAGATTTTAGGGATGCAAATTCACCGAGACAAAAAGGATAGGAAGATTTGGCTATCGCAAAAGAATTATTTGAAGAAGATCTTGCAACGCTTCAACATGCAAGAATGTAAGCCAATTTCAACCCCACTTCCTATAAATTTTAAATTATCCTCAAGTATGTGCCCTAGTAGTGAAGCAGAGAGGATGGAAATGTCTCGAGTGCCGTATGCATCAGCAGTGGGAAGCCTTATGTATGCCATGATCTGTACAAGGCCAGATATGGCTCAAGCAGTTGCGGTGGTAAGTCGATTTATGGCAGATCTGGGTAAAGAGCATTGGAATGTTGTTAAGAGGATCTTGAGATACATCAAAGGGACCTCGAATGTTGCATTGTGTTTTGGAGGATCAGAATTCATTGTCAATGGATATGTCGATTCAGACTTTGCAGGTGATCTTGATAAACGAAAATCTACTACAGACTATGTGTTTACACTTGCAGGAGGAGCTGTGAGCTGGCTATCTAAATTACAGACTGTTGTAGCTTTATCTACTACAGAAGCTGAATATATGGTAGCTACACAAGCATGCAAGGAAGCTATTTGGATCCAAAGGTTGATGGAAGAACTCGGGCACAAACAACAAAAGATTTCTGTGTATTGTGACAGTCAGAGTGCCTTGCACATTGCAAGGAATCCTACCTTTCATTCAAGAACAAAACACATTGGAGTACAACATCACTTTGTTCAGGAAGTAGTAGAAGAAGGAAGTGTTGATATGCAGAAGATTCACACTAAAGATAACCTAGCAGATGTCATGACAAAACCAATCAACACAGAAAAGTTTGAATGGTGTAGATCCTCATACGAATACATGAGCAACATGAATTTTGAAAATTTATCAAAATTAGCTTTAAGTGGGAGATTGTGAAAATTAGTAAAGCTAATTTTAGAAAATAAATAAATAAATAACAACTAAATAAAATGAAAGGTAATAAACAATCCTAGTTTATAACCATAGAATTTTAATGGTTGAAAAAGAGAAGAATTATATACCTCTAATTAACGGATGGTTCATATTAAAGAGACTCATTTATAAATTGAGTTTTTTTCTTTAATTCATTTCAATCAAGTCATCCAAATAGAATAACATAATATTTCTTTGAGTAGTTTTTTCCTATATATGTAGAGAGAAGTGTGTTCTCCTTTTGTCAAGAGAGAGTGTTATCGTAATCTCCTTATGATAGGGAGAAGTTGTAATTCTCAAAGAAAATTATTCAATTATTTTCATATTTTATACAAATTTCTAATTTTTTATCTCTATATTTTGCTGTGTCATTTGTCTGGTACCTAACATTTTGTTGGATAGGTTATTTAGGCCCAGTTTGGGTAAACAACTTAATTAAGTTACTTTTGAAGAAATAACTTAAACAATAAATGCTTATATTAAAAGTAGCTTATAAATAAGTTATTTTGTGTTTGATTTTTTAGTTCTAAAAGTACTTATTTTAAGAGAAAAGTGATGAAAAGCTTTTTATTATGAGAGAAATTATTTCTTTTAACTTCTCCTTAAGCACCAAAATAGCTTTTTAGAAAGTTGCAAATTTGTTTTGAAAATTGTACCAAACATTAATACTACACATTTTCATAAGTTAAAAGTTAAAAAAAAGTCACTTATGAACCTATTCAAACGGGCCCTTAGTTAAGAAAGAATGACTTTTGTTCATGTTAATCAGATAAATAGAGCAATCAAACTAATCTGGAGTAAATACCCATAGTCGTCCCTGAGATTCACGCAATTACTCATAGTAATCCCTAAGATCCCGATTTTCTCATTGTAGTCCTCCAGATAGAGCTCCAAGCACTCAAACTGGTCCCTGGCCATATTTCAGGTGATGACTCATCACCGGAGCGCTGACATGGCCGCAGATTGCCACGCTGGAGGGCTCCCAACGGCTAGCTGAGCTGGCTAATTTGCAATTTGTACCCATATTAGTCCCTCGTACTATATATAACCCTAAATCCCCAAATTCTCAGATACTTCATCTCTTCGTCTTGTTCATCTCTTCTTCTTCTTCTTCTTTCATACACTTCTTCTTACTCTCACACAGTTTTAGCTGGGGCTGCTACTCATGTCGATGATGGGTGGTGGTAGCATTGCAGGTTGAAGCTCTGTTTGTTCCCCATCTAGCTGGAAACGGAGTAGAACGCAAACGAAGAGTAGAAGATCGGTCCCGCCAGAATGGTGCGGCTATGGCTGCAGGCCGGTCCTCAGATGGTCTGGCACAGATTCGAATCCGAACAAACTGTTTTATGGCTGCCCCAACTATAATGTGGGTTAGAATAATTGATTACCCAATTGTTAGTGTTAGCTGTGTTTGTATTGATAGTGTTGTTGGTGATCATGTATTGTAAATGATGAATGAGTTGGTGGTTTAGGGTTTCCTGTTAGCAACAGATGTAAAAATCTGCTTGATGGAATGAAACATGTTGTTAACTATGAAACTGTTGTTAAGATAAATTCCATTGTTTATAAAAAAAATTGCCTGTTGATGGAATGAAAAATGCTGTTAACTATGAAACTGTTGTTAAGATAAATTTCACTGTTTATCAAAAAAATAAAAAAACTGCTTCCACCTGAATTGGTAAACCACAAAGCATAGTATATTAAGATAAATTCCATTGTTTATCAAAAAACAACAAAAGATGAAGGTAAAAGGCAGCCTAGAAACCATTATGATGCTATCTATAGTTTCATCAAAAGCATGGCATATCAAAAAGGCCTTTGGATCACAATTCACCATCTAGTCATTGTACAATGGAAAAGACTAATTACACAAAACAGAAACTCCTAAATATGGCTGAATGAGCTTCTGGTTCAAGCATCCATCGGCCACTTCTCTAAATATGCCCAAGCATCCTCATTTAACCTTTTGATCTTGTCCATTCCATCTCTAAATTCTTGGTATGTTGTTGTCCTTGCACATCCCCACAAAAGTTTCTATAGTTGTAAGTCCTTCCAATTCTTGTTGAAATTTTTTCATAAATGCTAGACGCAGAAACGGTGATGCACATCAGGCATCACCTCTTTCACTGCTAATATCAGTCCCTGCCAGATTCAGAAAACATTATACATATATAGCTTCAACAAAATGTACACATATATGACCCTGACTTTATATTCGTGACCCATAATAGTTGCTAACGTTTATGCTTATCCCCATAAAAGTCCTTAAAATTTACAATCGATCCCCATAAAAGTCCCTAACAGATATACATATAATCAGACAATGATTCAGGAGCTAAACTATAAACAAAAAATATGTGTTATAATGCAATTGGAGTGACAAATTTCTTCTAAAAAAGATGGTATCAAATGAATAAACTTGGTTTACCACAGGCACCATGTAAAAATTTGGTAAGAACGTGGAGTATGTTACTGTTGAAAAGCTATCATCAATTAAGTATTGAAGCCAAAAAAGAATAGAACATATAAGAAGAAACCTATACCTCAATTTGCTTTGGTCAACTAAGGCAATAGCAATCTATTTCCCTGACAATATGAGAATGAAAATCTCTCTTCCACTAATTGATCTACACTGCAAAACGATGGAAAGGTTTTCTGACTAAATGTTATAAATAAATGACAAAGTTGCTAGTGAATAAAATGCATCAAGTTGTTAGTTTCCTCAAGTCCAACAAATCTGGCAGAACACAACTTTATTTTTTATTCATTTTTTTTTGTGATAAAAACACCACTTTCATTTTCCTATTCTTATTAAAAGTGCAACTAATTTTCCACCATTCAATTAGTTCTTGTTAAAATTTAAGTATAACAATAAACCATTAATAGACCTGTATGTCAATTTCAGATTTCACTGCCTTTTGAAATAGCATATCTAGTCTGACTAGATTATTAGGCAATTCTTCTTACACAACATTTATCACAAATTTCAAAGAGGCATTTAGCCAAACATGGAAACATTTTAGGCAAAACAAGTCTACCTTGCTGTCAAACTTAACTATATAGTAATCAATGGTGTACTTCAAGACAATGTAAGCTTTGATAAATTTATTGTAGTACTAGTGTATTTTAACTCATATCCAAATCACTATCAAATAAAAACTCATCTCTTAAATTCATCTTACTACAAAAACTTAAGTGAACAAAGATAAAATTAAGATAAAAGCTCATTATTTGTCCCTGAAATTTTTGGAATATCAACATGCTCTTGGAAAGATTATAACAAGTGGTTCTCAAATAGAAGTAATTAGTCCAGGAGCTACTGCAGGATGGCCAAAAAAAATCACTCCAGGATCAAGTGAATCTCTGAAAAATTAAACTGATATTTGAAAAACTATTCATAAGCTGGAATTTTTTTGTTGGCACCTTGGGCTGGGTAGGAGTCTTTGACACTGGTGGTGGCTGTGTGACTTTAGATGTAGTATGAATTTTGGTGTTGGAGTGTGACATCAACACCTCAAGAACACATTTTTGAACCATATTCCTGTTTCATTCCGGTTAAATATAGCAACCCCACAAACCCTAGCCAACCTTCAAACCCTAGACACTACAACGACCCCAAAACCCCCGAACCTCAAACACACAAACAACTTGCATATCAACAACCAACACTGAATCGAAAATGCAAAGTAAAAAAAAGGAGGGAGATTACCTTGAATACGATCACAAAGTCCGAACCTCTTGCTTCTGGTGATGGAGGGGAAGAACGAAAACCTCTTGCTTCTTCTTCTCTCAACTTTTTCAACCCAGGGATTAGAACCCTACGGTTACGCCATTGATGAGTATACGAAGATGGAGTCAGAGGGTGGAAGAAGAAGAGACAAGTGAAGTTTGTATTGGCGAGAAAACTGATATTCATGTTAAATAACGTCAAAACGGCGACGTTTTTGGCTATCAAGGGCGCCAAACTAAAACGACGCCGTTTCGAAGCCTTCCAGTGTGGCAATCCGCGGCCACGTCAGCGCTCCGGTGATGAGTCATCACCTGAAATATGGCCAGAGACCAGTTTGAGTGTTCAGAGCTCTATCTAGAGGACTACAATAGAAAAATCGGGATCTTAGAGATTACTATGAATAATTGCGTGAATCTCAGGAACAACTATGGGTATTTACTCAACTAATCTGTTAATTAAAACACAGTTTGTTGAAAGCTTGTGTGTTGGGATGAGATAGGGAATGAAGTAAAGAATTTCAGGCTCATAGTAAACGAAGACGTGGACTAAAGCGAACCTAGTCACTCATTCTTCTTACATAGTCACTCATTCTTCTTCTTCACCATTCTCACCAATTTCGCCATTCTCACTTCCTTTTTCCGCTGTGTATTCCACGCGGGCAAATGTCGAAGCTTCTTGTTCCACCACCGCCCACTCTTCACAACTTCACTTCCATTCGCACCTTATCCTCTTACACTTCTCCTTCTCGCCTTCCTCTTCTCTCCATTATTCCCAAACTACCCTCCTTCAGCACTCGCAACTCTCGTAGTAGGACTCGCCTTCCCCTCCCTCGCGCTTTCGATTCCGATTCTGATTCCAATTCTGAAGCTGCCGTTGACAATAATCAAACTGTTACGATTCCTGATGAGGAGTATCCCACTGGCGAATTCAAATTCGAACCAGTTACTGGATTCCGGAGCTTGCTCGTCAAGCTTAACATGCTCTTTGCCTTACCCTGGGAGCGCGTTCGCAAGGGTAGCGTCCTCACCATGAAGCTTCGTGGCCAGGTTCATTTTTATATACTGTTTCATACATTTTATGCTATGAGATTGAATTGGCCAACTTGTTTTTATATATAATGAAAGTCTCTTTATGTTAGATTGTATCATAGAGGGAAAAAAAATTTGAATTTCATTGCTAAGGAAGGTTGTGTGAGAAGTGATACACCTTTGGCCTGAGAATTTCATTGCAAATGTCAAAGCTTCTTGCAAATTTGCGATTTGTGAGAAGTGATACATCTCAGGTCAATGCTAGATTTTTGTAGGGATTAATACATTCCTGTGGCTGAAGACTGATATGAACTTGCTCTGTGTATTATGTTATGTTTGCTTCTGAATTGAAACATTGTTTTGTGCACTTAGATATCCGATCAGGTGAAGACTAGGTTTTCTCCTGGACTCTCTCTGCCTCAGATTTGTGAGAATTTCGTGAAAGCTGCTTATGATCCTCGTATTTCTGGGATCTATCTGCATATTGAAGGTTTGAATTGTGGGTGGGGCAAAGTTGAGGAAATTCGAAGACACATATTGAATTTCAAACAATCGGGTACTATTTCGGACTTCTGCGTTAGGCATTCGATAGTGGATGTTGAATGTGAAAAACCAAGAGTTAACAATTTGTTCATATCTAATGCTAATTATAGAAACTTTAATATTGAGGTCAAATGAGCTGGTTTAGTATTTACTTTCACAAAGAACTTCAATTCACCTCATGCAGAGTTACATTACATGAACTTGGACACTTTGCATTGTCCCTGTTAGGTCCCGCCTAGGCTAGCCTGAACCACAACCTTTTTTTAAATATATCGATATGGTTTTGTAAGCAGTAGGTTTCTTTTCTTGAAGTATATTATCTTTTAAGTGTAGGAGCATCGATGTCATCTTCTTATGCCGTAGTGTAAATGAGCCGAGGTCTTAGCAAATATGGTGACCTCTTCTTCTTCATTGATATGTTGAGTGTTGTTAGTGATTTTTAGTACTTATAATATGCTTTGATAGTTGATTATTGTTGTAGGAAAGTTCGTTGTGGCTTTCGTCCCTACATGCCAAGAAAAAGAATATTACCTTGCATGTGCGTGTGAAGAGATATATGCGCCCCCAAGTGCTTACTTTTCATTGTTTGGATTGACTGTTCAAGCCTCATTCCTTAGAGGTAAACTGATTTTGTTTTCCTCTCCTTTTTTTAAAATTTTAAAAAAATGATATTGATGACATTAATTATTGTGCTCACTGATAAATGGAAATGGAAACTAATATTATGTTGCATACATCTTTTGGAGTGCCAAATTAGATGGATATTTATTCTCTTTGCTTCACCGTTTTATTTGGCCTACCAAAAGTGGTTTTCTATCATTGGTTCCTTTAAAAAGTTGTAACGGGCTTACTTGGAAAATTCTCTTTATAATGATCTTATTTACATAATTTTGGTACTGCCCCATGTCAAAATATGGTACTGCCAGTCTGCCCCCTTTCTTTTACCATAATAAACAGCAGTAGAGAATACATGCTTAGTAAATTCTTCGAACATTAGACTAATGCTTACTGCATCAGATCATTCTTTGTTTATTCTCTAAATATTTTCTGTATTCTTATGTTCTTGATGAACCCTTTTAAAATTTAGGTCCTCTGATGGCTATGGGTAACCCTAATGTTTTTTTTTTTTGACGTCATTTATTGATTCTTTTCAGGGGTTTTAGATAATATAGGAATTGAACCACAAGTTGAAAGGATTGGGAAATATAAAAGTGCAGGAGATCAACTAGCACGAAGAACCATTTCCGAAGAAAATTGTGAAATGCTGACTGCATTGCTTGATAACATCTATTCAAATTGGCTAGATAAAGTCTCTTCTGCCAAAGGTGCATATGCACTGGAAGTTTTACTTGAATCTGTAATAACAAAATAAACTAACTTTTGAGCTTCTGCATACTTCATATAGGAAAGAAAAGAGAAGACATCGAGAACTTCATAAATGAAGGTGTCTATCAAGTAGATAAGCTTAAAGAAGAGGGCCTCATATCGAACATAATCTATGATGATGAGGTACATAATTATTTTCCAGTAATGCAAAAGACTACTTTTATGTGTAGTTTGTCTGTTCTATTAATATAATCATACTCAGAGTGTAAGTTGGAACAATGGTGGATGTGTCTGAATGGAGAATTCCAATTATTGAAGTTTTATCCTTCTACTTAAGAGTTTGTTGGTTTCATTGCTTATGGACTTTAATCTCTTATTAGTTCGTGTATTCATAGAAATGGTTAATGAATACTGGTTAATAAATTTGGTTGAAGGATGTCAGTAGAGCTCTATCTTATGGGGCTAAACGGATAAGAAATATTAAAATGTTTTGCAGGTTATTGCCATGTTGAAGGAGAGAACTGGAGTGAAAACAGAGAAAAATCTGCCTATGGTGGATTATAGGTAGAAATTTCTTCCTGTGGACTTGTAGAGATGTACTTTGGTTTATGCTGCTTAAAAGTTAGCTTTAGAAATGTCTAACTAGGAAAAATCCTACCAAATCCTTAGTCTTATAAAATTCAGCTTCTGCCTGTTAAAAGTTTTGTTCCCAGTCTTGATTTTACTCCTGTAATTATAAATTACAGTTATTGTTCAATGGCTCATATGTTGTCCCCAACAAAATTAATTCATTTTAAATTTCTTGCTTTAAAAGGAATTATATACATCAGTGGCTGTATTTTTTCCCCATCTGATTGGGATCATTCTGGATTTTGATTTAATTTCTCTCATTGTTTATGCTCCAAGGGGATGCTAATAGATTTGATGTCACAATACCATTGATGATAAGTTGGTCCCTATTTCTTCGTTCAAGTAATTGCATCTTTGCACTGTACTAATTATCTTGATTGCATCCTCTGTTAAACCTGTGTGAGTGGTTCTATCAATTTTAAACTGCGATATAAAGGCAATGCTCGGTTCAAAGCCTACTTCAGTTTTGTAATTATTTTTAATATTAAATTTACATGTTACTGTAACAACATATAGGATATCTAACATAACTCAGTTTCCATTTTTGTTGCATCCTTCCAAGACATGTATAATTGAAAGAATGCTAAACTTTTGAATTTGGTGTAGGTAGGCATATATTATATGCTAATTATATTGGTTAATTTGTATATTAAATTTTGAAAACACTAATCTACAAATATTTGGGTATAGCAAAATAGAGAAAACACCATTTATCTAATTTGCAGTTTTCATGCAACTCACTATTGATTTCCTTTTCTACTCTAACTTATTTCTTACAAACTCTCTTTATGACCAGAAAATGAATAAAAATAATAATTACCAGGTAATTCATGTTAACACATCATTTTTTTTTCATTGATCAAAATCAGGAAATACTCTCGAGTTAAGAAATGGACCGTTGGAATACCAAGTGGTAAAGATTTGATAGCCATCATTCGAGCCTCCGGGAGCATTAGCCGTGTTGAGAGCCAAGTAAGTGTGTCTAGCTCAGGTATCATTGCGGAGAAGTTCATTGAGAAGATTCGCAGTGTCAGAGGTAAACTTGATGATATAAGTTTTATGTTAAATTTCATAGTAGGAGACTGAGTGAACTTAGCGTATAATCAGACAAATCAGTATTCGGTGGAATGTTATCAGGCTATTTACATTGGATATGGTAGCTTTCTGTGATGCATAATAGACATCAAAGTTTAAGCAGAGTTATATTATTAACTACTTCCAGACATCACATAATAATAAATGGGAAGCTAAATGAATACATTTATTTTAAGTTGTTTCTGAATATAACCTTAATAATTTTTTTTTATCATTTACCTTTTATGTTTGTTCCCGTTCAAATTGGGTATTTGTTTCCTCAACAGAGTCAAAAAAATTTAAGGCTGCTATCATCCGAATTGATAGTCCTGGAGGAGATGCTCTTGCTTCTGATTTGTAAGTTCTGGTAAATTTCCATCTATGTTAATTTTATGTTTGAAAATGCAACTTTAATAAATGAAACATAACAATTTCTTATTTCTTTTTGTGATGAAATTATTGGTTGGTTGCGTCTATACTTTGACTATTTATCCTTAGTTGACACATTTCTGTGTTGATACTTTTGGACTTGAGAGGAGTAAATTTTGTCGTTGTGGATTGTTGTATAATGTTAAGCTTGTTTTGGTTATTATACACTGGTGACATGATTGACATTCTCCTATCTAATGCCTTAACCTGCAGGATGTGGAGAGAAATCCGGCTTTTGGCTGCTTCAAAACCAGTCATTGCTTCAATGGCTGATGTGGCAGCAAGTGGAGGGTACTACATGGCAATGGGAACACAAGCCATTGTTGCAGAAAGTCTTACCTTAACTGGTTCAATTGGAGTGGTCACAGGTGAACCATGATGTATTATAATTTCAGTTGCTGAAAGTAGAAAAGCTTGTAGTTTATGTTAATTTAACTAAAACTAAAGGCTTGGGTTTACTAATAATCTACATACATACACATGATGGAATATATAAGTAGCTTCCTCTTTTGTATTCGTGTTAAAATCCAATGGGATTGCTTAGGAGAAAGGAGACTCTTTCATGCCATATTGCCATCACTAAGCAAAAATCAATCTCTCCATTCATTTTCCCATTGCTCAAGACAGATGCATAATTGATATCAGTTGATGTTGCTCAGCAATTGTTGTGTCCCTATAACTGCTTTTCCTTCTACGGAAATTTCTCCATCTCTTGTTATCTATTGAGATATGCAATAACGTATAGACTGCTACTATCTGTTTACTTACACATAAAGGGAAAGCCAGTGCCCTATAATTTTTTCACACCTATATAGGATGAAGCTGTTTTAGACACGTTAGAATGTCGACACTAAGATATAAAAAATATGTATGCTTCTAAATATATAAAATAGCTTGTCTGACTGACTGTTTTAAAAACATGAAATAAATTCACTTCAATACATAGTTTCCATTTTCAATTCTCAACATAGTAATGTAGCATCATGAGCAAGTTCAAATGAAGAATGTATAGAACTTTGAGGTATCATTATGGGGTAATGCAATAATAGGAAATTGTTGCTGTAATTAAATTATTTGATGGAGATTTGAAGGATGAGAAAAGACATTATACTATCATGAATTGTCAGTGCTACACGAATTTCTTCTGTTTGTTTCTGATACAACATATCTTCTTTGTAGGAAAATTTAACCTGGGAAAGTTGTATGAGAAGATTGGCTTTAACAAGGAGGTCATATCCAGAGGAAGATATGCTGAAGTCCTTGCAGCCGAACAACGTCCATTCAGGTAAAATATTATTTCTTCATTTTTCAGGTATGAAGATCCTAGTAGATGAGGAATTTGGATAGAATATTGGTCACTGTAATATGCCATTTGATTTTTTAATTTTTATTATTATTATTTTGCTATAGACCAGATGAAGCAGAGTTATTTGCCAAATCTGCACAGCATGCTTATAAACAATTTCGAGACAAGGCAGCTTTATCCAGATCAATGACTGTATGTTCTGAATTCAATGTGTTAATTTTAATGCTTTTCTGTTCTTTCTCCTTGAAAATTTTAGGTAAAGACTTAAAGCAACTTTTCTATTACTAGGTAGATAAGATGGAGGAGGTTGCGCAGGGTAGGGTTTGGACTGGCAATGATGCAGCTTCACGCGGTTTGGTCGATGCTATTGGTGGGCTATCACGAGCTATTGCCATCGCAAAATCGAAGGCAAACATACCTCAAGACAGAGAGGTTGGTTTGTGTGTGATCACCTTTATTTTCGCCATATAAGAATGTTGTATTTAGGGTTCAAAATTGAGCGAGTACAAATCCAAATTGCGCTTATTGTGCTTGAACAATATGCTAGGTTACTCTTGTGGAGATCTCTAGACCTAGCCCTTCTCTTCCCCAGATTTTATTAGGCGTAGGAAGTTCTCTAATTGGAGCAGAACAAACATTGAAAGAATTGTTACAAGGCTTGACATTCTCTGAAGGAGTTCAAGCTCGGATGGATGGAATCATGTTTCAGACATTGGAGGGATCTCCTTATACTAACCCCATTTTGTCAATAATAAAAGATTACCTCAGTTCCCTGTAATTTAAAGTTCTCCGCAATCATTTGTATCATTTCATTCCTCTTGTTCTCCCTACATATTTTTTTTCTTTATTCGAAAAGGGATGCTGATAGATGACTAGGGTCTTTCTCTAATTCTCTTCATAAACTTCTGTTATTTGTAATTGTCCCTTCACTGTCTCGTCCACTATTTTTTGTACATAACATGTATAAAGCATAAACTTGGAAAATCAGAAAGCATTGTTTCTCTGTTGCTATATAGACATTTTATACCAATACCGCAATTCATTTTCCTTTCATGATTTATATATTGCTGATGCCAGATGGAATAAATGCTGCAATTCCGTTTTCATCTATTTTATTTGTTTGCAACGTATTACGTATATCAAGGGAATAAATTCTTTCAATTATGTTTTTCAAATTGATGGTGTAAAGTGTGGCCTTTTATTATATATTGTTTAGGTAGAATCAAGAAAAAATTATGCCGAAGAAAATGTATTGCAAAATAAAAATATTATTTGTACATTAAAATCAGTTATTAATATATTTGTATATAAATATATGTGTAGTTTAATTTATTTTTAATGTGTATTTATATTTTAACATGTATTTTATACTAATAATTAATTTTAGTGAGTAATTTTAATGTATACCTAGTATGGCTAAACAAATCATACCTGATAACATCTCGAGAGAATTGAGTGGAAGTATGACAACTTTTTGAATTGATGATTATATAAATTTGTGAAAAAGAAAAACATTTTCACCCTGATATTTACAACAAAAGATGACAAAAATAAAAATAAGAACATGAATTAGCAGATATAATTAAAAGTGATGATATAAAAAAAATTTATATTGATATCTGAAAGATAAAAAAAGAAGTTTAAGTAGTTGTCAAGTTGTTAGGACTTAAAAAAAGGGGTTAGAAGACTTGTTAAAGTTTTTTTTTTGGTTAATAGAAAATGATACTGTTCAATAAAATTTATATCTTTATTGTAGTTAAAAGTTTTTAAAATTGGATTAATTTAGATACAAGTGATTAACACTTACAAGTGTTACAAGTCCTGAAGCTTACTAAAACTCTAAACACGCTCCAATTGTTACGTACAAGTCACGCGCTATATAACAGAACATTATATCAATCAAAATCAATTAACGCGCGAATAATATAATTTCCAATTTTCAAAAGATTTCGTTACCTTCTTCGAATCTCTTGCCAATTTTCTTCGTTCTCCTTCTTTGCGTTCTTCCCTTGTATTTCCGATCATTCTTTCTTCTGCGTTTATCACTGGTTTGTTCTTCGTCATTCACCTCAGTTTCTCTCACTGTAACTCTAGCTTCGTTTTTATTTCGATTTTCTGGTTTCTGAAATCAAATTTTGAACGAACCTTGAAGATAATGGATGATTCAACCTCAGATTGTCAGCTCAATCAAGGCGAAGTGGATTTTGAATTTGAATCGAACGAAGTTCCTGAGGTTTGATTTAGATTCAGCTAATTAAGATTAATCTGAATTTGATGCAGTTATTCGTCTATGATTGTCTAGCTAAATAATTCGCGAACATAGACTGTGAAATTAATGCGTGAACATAATCTGTGGATTGAATCTAATGTATTAGTTTTGATTAATTATCTGCAGTTTATAGCAGACGCTCGAGTGTAGATCAAAACTTTTTGGGTGTATTTTTAGGAAAGTTTGGGTGTATTTTAGGGAGGAGTTTGGGTGTATTTACAGTTTATGATTTTTCTTATTATTTTAGTTGACTTGTTGTCGTAACGGGTGTAGATCAGAAGTCCTTGGGTGTATTTTACTTTGATTGTTATTTTTTTATGAGGTGCAGAAATTCTATAGTATTTTCTTGTTTTAAACATGTTGTATTTTTGCAGCCCCTCTCTGTTGTTGGTGAGCAGCTTGTTCCCAAGGTTGGAATGACCTTTAAAACCCTTGAAGATGTTGCAAAATTTTACAAGGACTATGCCAAGGCTGCAGATTTTTCTATTAAGAGTTCGGAGCACAAATAAAAAGGGAAACGAAATTAAGAATTAATTGATCACATGTAGCAGAGAGGGAAAATGAAAATCTAAAATATCTCCGACCGAGAAGACAAATCCCACAGCTGGTTTAAATTGTCCTGCAAGAATTTATATACACACATTGAAGGATGTTGGTGCTTGGATCATTTCAAAGGTCGTGCTGCATCATTCACACCCTTATTGTCCAACTCAAGCAGAGATGCTCAAACAGCACAGGGAACTAAGCATGTCCGTTCGTCGTACAATAGAGAATAACGAGGAAGCCGGTATCAGACCAAGCAAAACATTCCAATCATTCGTTGCGGCAGCTGGGGTCACCGCGAGTTAAATTTTATTGAAAAAGATGTGAGAAAAAACAAGAAGATGCAAAGGAATTCGGGAAATATTTATTGAGAATGAAAGAGAAGAATCGGAATTTCTTTTTCGAGCTCGAACTCGAGGACGATCAATCAATTAAGCTTACTTTTTGGGCTGATGCAAGGAGTAGAGCTGCCTTTGAGTATTTCGGAGATGTTATTTCATTTGACACCACCTACAATACAAACAGGTAATATGCTGTTCTTGTTTATGCTGCTAAATTAATTTTGTTCTATGAATCTGCTGCAGAGGTGTATATTGGATCTTCCTTGGGTGTATAAATTCATTATATGGGTGTACGTAATGATTTTCATTCTGCAATGTCGTAATTTATTTCAGGTATAATTTGGTTTGTGGTTCTTTCGTCGGGGTGAATCACCACGGTCAGTCAATACTTTTTGGATGTGCTTTGATGAAAAAAGAAGAAATTGAGTCGTTCAAATGGTTATTTCAATGTTGGCTTCGTTGCATGGGGGAAATGCTCCGAAAGGGTTTCTCACTGATCAATGCGCGTCAATGAAAAAGGCTATAGAGGCTTGTATGCCAACAACAATTCACCGTTGATGTATTTGGCACATCACACAGAAGATCCCAAGCAAATTAAATGGGTACAAGGGACATGCTGAAATTGAACAAGAATTGAGCCAAGTTGTTTGGAACTCTCATAGTAAAGATTCATTTGATAGGAATTGGAATGATTTTCTGCTGAATTTTGGTCTTGTGGACAACAAGTGGCTTTCAGGTAATGTTGTTTAAAATCTACAGCAGAGGTGTAAATTGCATGTTTTTCGGATGTATTTATAGTCTATTTTTTGGTGTATTCTGCAGATCTCTATGAAGACCGTCATATATGGGTTCCAATCTATCCGGATCACCACTTCTGAGCAGGGATGAAAAGCACACAAAGGAGTGAGAGCGTGCATTCATTTTTAACAAGTTTATTACTCGGAACAGCTCGCTTATTCAATTTGTCAAACAATACGATAATTGCCTCGGAAGCAGGGAGCAAGCAGAGAGAGAATCAGATGCTGCAGATTTTCATACGGTCATACCATGTGCAACCAAATCCTCCATTGAAGATCAGTTTCAAGATGTGTACACTCATCAAAAGTTTAGGGAAGTACAAGCACAATTTAGAGGAAAGGCGAATTACATCACTAGATTAACGAATTCCGCTCTAGGCTATTCAGTATACGAAGTTGGAGAACAAGTTTCCAGCTCAATATTCAACAAGTTTGTGGTTACTTATGACTCAGTAGCAGCCGAGGTAAAATGTCAATGCTTATTATTCGAGTCAAGAGGGATATTGTGCCGTCATGCACTAAGCGTGTTAAGCTTTGAACGAGTAAGCCAAGTGTCATCGAGATATATATTGGAATGATGGAGCAAGAAGGTAAAGAGGCGACACACACACATCAAGAGCAGCCACGACGAGCCATTGTTGGAGCCAAGAAGCAAGGGGTTTGACGAATTAGTTTTTTGTTCGCAAAATATTTGCAAATTTGCATCAGAATCGGAGGAGCTGACTACAATTCTGCACCGTGCATACGATAACGTCATGGTTGAGATGGAATCAATGAAAGCCAAAAGGAAGGGGACATCTTTATCTCACGAAGACGCCAACTTGGAATCCGTTAATGAGCTTCAAAGCCCTCCAAGGATTCGAACAAGAGGACGTCCCAAAAATAGGCTAGGTTCAAAGTTGGACAAACAGATTGCAAATGCCTCAAAGAAGAAGAAAACGAAAGCTTTAAACGAGGTAAAAGTGATGTTCTTTAAATATGTGGTGATTGAGTTTAATTTTCTCGTTAATAGTTTAGCTAATATGTGAGTTTATTATATCTAGTTAAACCTCTTTGCTGCTGTATCAGTGGTGCGTCCAAATTCCAGCCAATATCAAGGACGTGATATGAATTATCAGTTCAGAGAACCAGCAGCAGCGAATAACTTTTTGGGTGTATAGTTACAGAATATGGGTGTAAAGCATTATTTTTTGGGTGTATTTTTAAATTTTCTTGTGTTTCACATTTTACATATATATTAGGGTTTAGGATTTAGGATTTTAGGGTTTAGGGTTTAGGGTTTAGGGATAAAGCATTAGTGGATAGAAGTCTGGTGTATTTTTAACTTTCCTTGGGTGTAAAATGAGATCTTATGGGTGTAAAAATCAATGATCTGGGTGTATAATAGGTTGGTTGGTTTAGGGTTTAGGATTTAAGGTTTTAGGGTTTTAGGTTTAGGATTTAGGGTTTAGGATTTAGTGTTTAGGTTTTTAGGATTTAGGGTTTAACGTTTAGGGTTTATGTTTTAGGGTTTACAGTTTTAGGGTTTTATGGTTTAGGGTTTAGAGTTTTAGGATTTAGGGTTTTAGGGTTTAGGGTTTAGGGTTTTAGAGTTTAGGGTTTTAGGGTTTTAGGGTTTAGGGTTTTAGGATTAAATCATCAGGGGATAGATGTTTGGGTGTATATTCAACTTTCTTTGGGTGTAAAATGTCAGGTTATGGGTGTATATTTGGTTTGATATTTTCCTTCATATTATAGTACCTGTAATTCAGATATTTTGAATACAGCAGAGAGAGTTTTACTCATAATTGGCAAATTTTTACATCATCTGTTCAATTTCTTACAAGACTATATAACAATTACATTAATCAGTGTCAATATCATTAGAATCTATCTGACAATATGGACTCAATAACAATGAGGATGGCTTGGACAATCTTATTGCATTACTTCTCCTAATGGCTTCAGCTTTGTCTTGATTCATTTCATGGAATAGAATCCGAGAAGCATATTCTACTCTAAAGTGGTCCACCTCGTCCTACAGTTAAAAAGAATATTCTGTTTAATCAACCATGTTAATTGAGTAAAGTAATACAGAGTTATTTAGTTTTAAACACATTTACCTGGGTCCAATTGTCCCACTCATACTTCAACATTTTAATGTTTTCGGGCTGAATTATCTCAAGCCACTTCATTACGTAAATAGCACAGTCATAGCTGAAAACCAAGAAAATAAATTACAAATTACATATAGAAAAGTTTAATTTTCAGAGTGAAAGATTTATACCTTGTCTTTTGGTCTGAGATGTTAATGTATGGCGGTTCAATTTCCTTGTCCTTGTCCCTTCTCTTCAGAGGTGCCCCCCAACATATACTCTAATTCGTGAAATTACATATCCCTTAAAACACAAAACAAATCAGTAATACATGACTAAATTTAATAAAGGAATACACCCAAAGGAGCACAAACACCTTATATTGAATAGAAATACACCCAACTATTAAAATATAAAACACAGAACCAACTTACAATGAATGTATTTAGGGCCATTCTCTCATCGGACGGGGATGTCGTGTGATATGGGTCGAGTATATAAAATTTTCGCTTTCTTGTATCAGCCAACCATAACCACTAATGTTGTGAATGGCAAACATGTGCAAAAATCTGAAGTATGTCCATATTGAACACTGTTTTAGTTTATTTGGCACATAAGTAAAGAATGGTAATAAGAAGTTTTAGAAATGAAAACTTACATAACGATGCGATGCTAATTTTTTAAAGTCCAAGAAGGGTATAAACATTGGGTAGTCTTCCACCCTGAATGGCTTATTGGTTTTAGGCTGTAAGAATACCCCTTCTGGATGATTTGCAATGGCCATGTTCTGCAAAAATTGTGAACCACCAAATGAATATAGAAAATACACCCAAACGAATGCAGAAAATACACCCAAATGAATACACAACTTACACTCAATTGAACACATAAAATACACCCAATTTAAGACAGAAAATACACTCGAAGGAGTGCAGAAAATACACCCAAAATTCCTTGAAGCAACCCTTGACACAATATCAGGGGGGAGACAGTATACTTCTTCTTGAAACCTTTTAATCTTTTGCTGGTTTAGGATGAGGCACATGACAGAGACAATCTAGAAAAGATGTCGAAATCAATTTACATCAATCAACATTGTAGTTAATTTTGGTGATAAAAATATTAATGTTATTGTAATATTACCTCGGCTTCTATATGCGTTTCAGCTGCGAGTGATGCGAGGTGGACTTTTGACAAAATGTATCTATCTTGGGCATTCAGTGTGCACACGGTGTCATACTCATTAGTTAGTCCATTTCCGTATGTCTTCACTCGTGTGGCCCAAATGTAGCATTTCTCTTTCATGTCAGCCGTATTTTCATTCGTCCTCGCAGGAGTTTCAAACTTCTCGAAACTCTATCCGCCACTCTCCTTTCGAATCTGTGGACTTTTTCCTTTTGTTGTCACCCTACCACTTGCAATTTTTTCTACCAGATCCCCTAATTGTTCTAGCAGTTTTGGGGTTTCAGGAGTTTTTGCCCTCTCTCCATCTTGCATTGCCGCCCCCTCCTGCGTTGTTGCTTCTTCTTGGCTTGAATTAGTCAAGCCAAGGCTGAATGATGGAATCGAACCTTTTTTAGGAATGTACGATGATGTCTGTGCCATCATCATCAGCGCAGCAGCGTCTTCTGGGACTGGATTACTGCATGATCATGTATAACGTATTATAAGAATAAGAATATACGAATGATAATGAAACATTGATTTTACTCTGATGAACTTACATTTTAGATGGAGCTGGTGGAAGCATGGGTGTGCTTTCTTCAGGTTTTTGGGGTGGTTCAGGAGTGCTGCAGGGTTACATAAAATTAATCATGTTACAAAAAAAAAACTAGTCAGAGATCAATCGTGAAAATATACACCCCAACAGGGGCAATATACACCAAAACTGTAACCAAATACACCCCAAGACTATTCCTTACCTTTTTGTAGTTCATTCATTATTTTTTTCACTTGGAGACTTTTTAGGGGTTGGTTCAATTTCTGGCACAGGTGTTGGTTCATTTTCTGTCACAGGAGTTTGTTCAATTTCTGGCACAGTGGTTGTTTGGGACAGTGGTAGACAAACTTGAATCAGAACTTTAAACAAGAAGAAAAATAAAAGGTTAACAAAGCCCCCAAAAATAAAATGGTTATAAGGTTGAAATTTTCTTGAAAAACTCACATTGAAAGCGCTTCTGTTTGCGACTGTGTCTCTACCCGCACAACCATCATGTTCTCTTCAGCTGGCTCACTGGCTGACTCTTCAACCAGACTCAACCTAAAATACACCCTAAGAAAGTCAAAAATACACCCGAAGCATTCAAAAGAAAGACAGACTTTGTTTTTTGAGAACTTACATACTTCCAGTATTTGCTTTTTTTTCCTGCCTTTTTTATCTCGAATAAAACATCAAAGGGCTTTTTTTCTAAAAAAAATATATATATACAGAATTAGAAGTAGAAGGTAATAAAAGAATAAAAGCAACGGTTATTAGAAAGAGAAATTACATGCTCTCTGCCGGTTCGTTTACGCTACTTTGATCTGTGTGTCCTTGAAATGAAGGATCATCACTTCCTAAGTTTACGTCCGGTATTCTAAACATAATAGAGTACATATTATTCATAAAAAATACCATACTATTAAATCAGGATAACAAGATTTTATCAAATAAAGCTTCTTACGTTTCAGATGAGACATAGTGACCTTCCGTCGATTGCAGGTCAGCTTCCTTCTCCCTGGCAAACAAGAAACAATTATTAGCAAAGAAAACACCATAAAATCTGAAATATACACCCCAACAAGACATACCCCTGTGCAGCAGATTTTTCATTCTTTTCCCTTAAGAATTCATCTAATTCTTCAGTTCTAATTTCAGATCTGACAGTACATGCATAAAAGAACATGTTAACAAATATAATTTTGATGATAGACGGTAATATAGCTTACATAGTACTGTACCCATGATAGGATTGAGCTTACTCAGGAGATGAATCCTCAACAATGACCTTTTTCTTTTTGGATTGTGTCCTGGGGGGTAAAAACAAGTATGAATCAGAAATACAAAATTAAATTGATCAGAAAATACTATCCAAAAAAGTGCTTACTTTTGTGGTGTTCTCTGAGTCTTTTTATTTGTTTTTTACTTCTCTATTGGTGATGATTCTTCACTTCTAAAAGTTAATAAGAGACGCTCTGTTAATACATGAAATCTTGATAATAAACCCAAAGGAAAGCAGTAATAATTTCAGAACATTACACATCATTTTATTCAAATTCTGAATCAGAATCCTCCTAAATCTTCTTCCTTTTTTTGGTTTCCATTCTGGAAGGCAAACAATCATTATTTATAAACATACTAAAAAGGACAAAATACACCCAAATGAATACACAAAATACAACCAACTGAACATAAAAATACACCCAAATGAATACACAAACACACCCAACTGAATACACAAAATACACCCAAGTATATTACTTACTTTTTGGATGTTCGGGTGGGTTGTTTCCTTGTTGGTTCCTCTGAGTCTTCTTCAGTCTCAGACTTAGAGGTAGAATAGACTTCAGCTTCAGATGTTTCAATCTCCGATGATGATGAACTTGCTTTCCTTTTTTGTTTTTTTTTTCTTTTTTTCTTTCTTATCTTTTTTCTTCATTTGTTTTAACTTCTCCTTTGTTTCAGCCATCTTTACAATCCTCTGAAACATTAGAAATTTTAGTTAGCAGCATTCAGGTAAATAAAATACACCCAAGATATTCTTTTCACTTACCATATGTTCATCCACTTCTGCTTTATTCTTTCAACCAACTGCTCTCTAGTCCAGTTGGCAATCCAGGGTTTTGGATGTCTTTCTTCTCCTTTCTTGTCTTTATTTTTTTATAGATGGAAGTAAACTATCATCAGGGCAAACAAACAATCGTCAATTGCCTTTTTCTTTTTTAGATTGTAATCTGTTATGCCCTTGATGATGAAATTCAGAACATGTGCTCTCCAGTTTCTCTCTTTTATTATGTCCATCTTGAAAATTGGTGCCAGGTAGACAGGGGAGATTTTGTTAATTGTTGTTGGTAAGAAGAACGCCATTTGTATATAGAGGATGAAAATCCTCTTGAACATGAGGCGATCCTGTTCATTATCAACAGCAATAGTCATCATCTCATATGTGAGACTTTTTAGGGTCTTCCCCTGGAATCTTTTAAAAATTTGTTTGTTGTCTTCAGAAAGATCCTTATAATTGATTTTCTGAGGAAATAGATCTCCTACAAAAAGGAAAATAACATAGTATGAAAATCATTTGAAATACACCTATGTTTGTAATGAGTTACCTGACGTGTTAAGGCCAAGTGCAGCCCCTATTATGGTTTGTCTTACTCTAAACGAACCGTAGCCGGTTTCGAGTGTGTTTTTCCCTAATTTAAAGGAGTTAGCCAACTCCTTTAATAACTTGTGATCCACCCTTAGCGGCGGGATGTGCATCAGACCACCAAATCCCAAATCCCTAACAATTGTTTTCTTCTCCTCACTCATATTTCTGAATTTCTCGCACAACAAATGGGTTGCACACTTAAGGTCTTTGGTTTGCTGTAAACAAAGCAAAATTAGAGTCAGATATATTTCTATTATGAAAAACTGATTTGATCTAAGACATATATTTGTGCTTACATTTTTTTCAGCTTGATTTTTGCTTGTCATTTTTTCTGAAATGAAAAATACACCCATAGATCAGCCACATACACCTATAAGGATTCTCATAAGTATTTAATTAGATCAGTTCAAAATAATGTTCAATTCACTCAAACATGCATAAATATACAAGGTCAAGCAACATTACAAGGTCAAGCAATATACACCCAAGGACAAGCAATATTAGAACAGTTGCAACAGTTGATTATATTACATTATATCAGTTCAGAAATATACACCCAACAAATTACTTCATATACACCCAACAATCAACTATATACAATCAACAAATTACTCCATATACACCCACTAAATTACGCAATATACTCCCAAAAATCCGTTAGGAGAAGAACTAGAACAAGAAGAACAGTAAAACCTTGAACAACTTAGAAGAACAGTAAAACCTAGAAGAACTTAGAAGAACATTAAAAATAGTAAAATGAGAGCTAGAACAAGAAGAACAGTAAAACCTAGAAGAACGTAGAAGAACAGTAAAACCTAATTCTTCGATTTCGAAATGAGGAAAATCTACAAGATCAGTAAAACAGTAACTTACCTTGAATAATATTTCTTCGTTTTTTCCGGCGATTTTTGATGGAGAGTTCTATCTTTTGTTCTTGATTTCTTCTAATCTTCGCGACGAGTTCGAACGCCTCTTTCGAATTGTAATTTGTTTCGAATCTTCCTTGAAACTTGACGCTTTGCGTTTTCTTTGAGGGAGAAGAGGAAGTGTGCGCCATAATCAGCGGATTTTGGAGAGCGTAACCGTTGTGTAGGCGCGTGGGATTGACGCTCCATTCTAAAGGCTTGAGTGCGCGTGAATTGTTTTTGGGTTGAACCAACTTGTAAGGCTTGTAGGCTTTAATTGCTTATATGTGTAGCACGTCCCAATCATCAAATGTATCCTTAACTTTCTCATTTTTTTATATACAATAATAGATAATAGGTAATTCAAAAGTACTAT
>NC_029794.2:120809755-120814552 GCF_000816755.2 Arachis ipaensis
TAATGTAAACACGAATTTTTGCATTTTTGTTTTCTTTATGATTATGTTGTCAGAATGCAAGCGCGTAACGAGTAACGACTGAAACCGAAGCCTATCCTTTCCTGTTGACCGTTGTTAACAATGGGTTGTTTGGCGCCACAACTGCCACTCTCATCCCATCACCTCCATAACCGCCGCATTCTTGACTCATCCACTCAAATCCCAAAATCATCCCTCACTCCCTCAATCCACCGAAACCACAATCTCCGCCTCGCCGGCAACTTTAACGACGCCGTGACCTCTCTCCACTTCAACTCCAACGACGCCGTTTCAACGTCACAATCCATTACAGCGCTGCTCCAGCAATGCATTCTCCACAAAAACATCCAACTTGGCCGGACCCTTCATTCACTCATCTCCACGTCCCCTCAGCTCCGCAACGACGTCGTTCTCACTACCCGCTTAATCACCATGTACGCCGCATGCGCCTCACCCTCCGAATCACGTTCAGTGTTCCAGAATTTTCCCAACAAGAAAGACCTATTCCTCTACAACGCGCTTCTCAGCGGTTACGCGCGCAACGCGCTCTACCGTGACGCCATTTTGCTCTTCGTTGAATTGATCTCCGTCGCAGGGCTTCTGCCGGACAATTTCACGCTGCCATGTGCTGTCAAGGCCTGCGCCGGGCTCACCGAGGTGGAACTCGGGGAAGCGCTTCACGCGCTTGCGTTGAAGCTGGGACTGTGCTCTGATTCGTTTGTGGGGAATGCGCTTATTGCTATGTATGGGAAGTGTGGGTTTGTTGAGAGTGCGTTCAAGGTGTTTGAGAAAATGCCTCGGAGAAACTTGGTTTCCTGGAACTCAATTATGCTTGTGTGCTCGGAGAACGGGCTTTTTGATGAGATTTGTGGTCTGTTTAAGGGGCTTTTGTTGAATGATGGTGGTGATGAAGGTTCGGTACCTGATGTTGTTAGTGTGGTCACAATGGTTCCTGTGGTTGCTGCAATGGGTGAAGTGAAATTGGGGATGCTGCTTCATGGTTTGGCTTTGAAACTGGGGCTTTGTGGTGACTTGAAGGTTAGTAATTCACTTATGGATATGTATTCGAAATGTGGTTACTTGTGTGAGGCGCGAGTTGTGTTTGATTTGATCAGTGACAAGAATGTTGTGTCTTGGAATTCTATGATTAGAGGGTACTCCAAGGCTGGTGATTCTCGCGGAACATTTGAGCTGCTACGGAAGATGACAATGGAAGAGAAAATATTGGTAAACGAGGTGACAGTGTTGAATGTTCTGCCAGCTTGTTTAGAAAAGATTCACTTGTTAAGCTTGAAAGAGATTCACGGTTATGCCCTTAGGCGTGGGCTTCAGAATGATGAATTAGTAGCCAATGCTTTTGTTGCTGCGTACCCAAAGTGTGGTTCAATGGATTGTGCTGAGCGTGTGTTTAATGGAATGGCGGGGAAAACTGTGAGCTCTTGGAATGCATTGATTGGTGCCCTTGCGCAAAATGGATTTCCTGAAAAGGCTTTAGACTTGTACCTTGTGATGACGGCTTCTGGGTTGGATCCTGATTGGTTTACAATTGGAGCCATTCTACTCGCTTGTGCCCAACTCAAACTCCTACGCTCTGGCAAGGAGATTCATAGTTTCATGTTGCGAAATGGTTTAGAATCAGATGAGTTTATTGGGATATCGTTGCTGTCGCTTTATATTAACTGTGGAGAAATGTTGCCAGCAAAACTCCTTTTCGATAAGATGGAAAACAAAAGTTCAGTGTGCTGGAATACAATGATTACTGGCTTTTCACAGAATGGACTTCCTTGTGAGGCCCTTGATACATTCCGGCAAATGCTTTCAAGTGGAACTCACACTCAAGAGATTGCCTTAATGGGTGTTATGGATGCTTGTTCACAAGTTTCAGCCTTGCGGCTGGGAAAAGAAGTTCATTCCTTTGCACTGAAAGCTCATCTTACAGAGGATACCTTTGTAACTTGCTCACTGATAGACATGTATGCAAAATGTGGATGCATGGAACAATCTCAAAACATTTTTGAGAGGATAATTGAGAAAGATGAAGCATCTTGGAATGTTATAATTGCAGGACATGGAGTTAATGGGAATGGATTGAAGGCATTAGAACTTTTTGAACTAATGCAAAGATCGGGCTGCAGACCAGATTCTTATACATTTATGGGAGTTCTGATGGCCTGTAACCATACTGGCTTGGTGACAGAAGGGTTAAAATATCTTGATCAGATGCAGACTTTGCATGGCATAAAGCCAAAATTAGAGCATTATTCATGTGTGGTGGATATGCTTGGTCGGGCAGGACAACTCAGTGAAGCTCTAAAACTTGTAAATGAGCTGCCATATGAACCAGATTCGGGGATATGGAGTTCATTACTTAGTTCCTGTAGGAATTATCGTGATTTGGATATAGGGGAGAAAGCTTCCAAAAAGTTATTAGAGTTGGGGCCAGAAAAAGTTGAGAATTATGTACTGCTATCGAACTTATATGCTGGGCTAGGAAAATGGGACGACATGAGACAGGTGCGGCGGAAGATGAAGGAGATTGGCCTTCAGAAAGATGCAGGCTGCAGTTGGATTGAAATCGGAGGAAAGGTTTATAGATTTCTTGTTGGTGATGGAGGCTTTTTAGAATCAAAACAAGTTCAAAAGACTTGGGTTAAATTGGAGAAAAAAATAAGCAAAATTGGATATAAACCCGACACAAGTTGTGTGCTTCATGAACTAGAAGAAGAGGAAAAGATTAAAATTCTTAAGAGCCATAGTGAGAAGCTAGCAATTTCATTTGGTTTGTTACATACAGCTGAAGGTACAACGCTGAGGGTTTGTAAAAATCTTCGCATTTGTGTAGATTGTCACAATGCAATAAAATTGGTATCCAAGGTTGTTGAAAGGGAGATTATTGTTAGGGACAATAAGCGCTTTCATCATTTTAAAAGTGGACTTTGTTCCTGTGGAGATTATTGGTAGTTGAAGGCCTAAATTGGGTTTTTAAGTCATTAATTTGGTTGAGTGAAGAACTGCAGAAAATATGACTGGATTTCTTGGTGCTGATTCTGTATATATTCCACATCTATACACTGTACAACTACTGAAGTTCTTATTTTTAAGTTAGCCCCTATCCTCTCCAAATCTTTGGCATTTAAGGGGAATCTTTGGAGAAGAGTGTTGATCGAGCTTTGGCCTCCATTTTCTCTTGTTGAGGTACTCTTCTAAGTTGGGAATTGATCATCTCAATTGAAAATTCCACTCCACCATGTCAAGTATAGATTTCTATTAATATCAGCTTCTTAGCCACAGATGTAGCCATAAACTTATTTATGCGAAGTCTCTGTTGAGAAAGTGACGTTTAAGTTATGTCCATATAATATAAAAAAAGATGAGCCATTACTTCATTAATGATTCATTATTTTTACCTTACTACCTATAAATTTTCAAAAAGAAAGGAAGGGGAAGAATTTCAGATGAGATGAATGCATCAAGGGTATAAAGTTTTGGTCACAACAAAATAACAAAGTAAAACAGAAGAGTCACCGTCACAAGCTATATAACTGTTTAACCAAGAAAATGGGGCTCTTATGCATTTTGATATTGTAAACACCAAAAAGGGTTACCGGTTACCAGATTTATATATGTACTCTGTACATAATGGAGATACAGATATGAGAAAGGTTTAATAATGTATAATTTTTTTTAAAATATTTTTTATCATACATAATTTATAAAAAAGTATTATTGGTAAAATTAGATAATTTTTTTTAAAATAACATTTTAAATGTTTAATTTGCGGGTATAGATAATTTGGACACAATTCACCTTACTTATCTCGTTTATAATGTATCTCTTTTATATCGTTTTACACCATAAACGAGATAAAACACATACATCTATTAACGTATTATGTGTGCACATGTGTTAAGACACGAAACATATCTCGTGTACATTGTAAATAAAATATGTTAATAATCAAATCAGTAAACGAGATATGCTCCAACGGGACCTATATATATAACCCGTTCAGAGTACGGATTATTTGTCATTTTCCCTACTTTTTCACTTTTTCTTGAGATATTTGAGTTAGTTGGACACTATGGCACGCGCAGATGCACGTTCAAATGATATCAATAGGCTGAACATGATATGACATATCACTGGAGTCAGGGACGGACCCATGTAGTAGCATGAGGGGCACTTGCCCCCACTTTTTTTTTTTTTTAAATATACATATATAATATGCCTCTATTTTAAATTTTAAATGATCCCATTATAAATAAACTTAGTCTAATTATTTAAAGTTCTAAATTTACTTTTTTTTCTATCATTTTAACTATTAATTAACCTAATTAAATTTAATCTTTTTCCATCATCAAATTTCAGCCTTCATCACTCCTTTATTCTCTTAAATCCTCTTATTAGTTTCAACCTTCTTTTTCTATTCCTTTTCTAGTGGTCATCTTCTCTTCATCAAAAGGTAAATTTTAAATGCTCTATTTTTTTATATAACTCTCTATGACTCTATGTATCTTTTAATTTCATTGTTTCTCTTTTTGATATTTTCAATTACAAATTTTAATTTAAACATTTATAGTTTAGGTATTAATCTAATTTTTCATTCTTTTCATACATTTATATATTTTATTTAATTTTCAATTTAGTGATCCTTATTATTTATTTGTTTATCTTTTGTTCTATTTTATTATATGTAATTATGTTGCATATAAATTTCTAAAATCAATTGATCAATTTACTAATTTAAAATATATATTTTTTATTTATACAAATAATAAT
>NC_029794.2:120814561-120814860 GCF_000816755.2 Arachis ipaensis
ATATTTTTTTTCCATAATATAAATTTTCTGGGTTCGTCACTGACCGGAGCGATCGACTTCGAGGTTAGTGTTGTTCTTTTGTTCCTTTAACGAAGAAGCATATATTTAGGGTAGTGAGATTGGTTTTATTATAAAATGTATGATTAGAATAGCTGTTGTGTTAAGAATATAATTTTGGTTAGATGCTAGTTTAGTTTTTGGTAGTTGTTGCTACCTATTTTTAGGAATTTGTTTTATTGAATATTAGAATTTTGTAAAAAAAATATTTTTTTTAAGTTTTATTTAGAAAATAAATATAT
>NC_029794.2:120814935-120832127 GCF_000816755.2 Arachis ipaensis
TTTAAGTGGGATTGTATGTATAATTTTATTTTAAATAATTTTTTAATAAAATTTAAATAATAGGAATTAATTTTAGGGTGAAATTTTATTTTATAGTTTAGTTTTGTACTTGTTTTTACCTATTTTTAGAAATTAAATTTACTATTAATAAATTTTAAAATTTAAAAAATTAAATTTATTATTAAATTTTATAAATGTCATGGTAAATTTACCATATAAAAAAATCAATTTTTAAATGTCATTGATTAATTTATTTTTTTATTTTAATAGAGGTCTCGTCTCCTACTTCCTAGGCGAGTTAGCCACATTCTTGTAGGCTTGTACTATTGGATACCATTCTTCCTTATTTGAGGGAGGCTGGTTTTGACAATACCCTGATTTCTGCATTCGTAGAGCATTAGTGTTTGAAGACCTATCCTTTCCACCTATTTTTGGGTGAGTGAACAATCATCCCGCAGGATGTGGCGTACCACCTTGGATTACGTACCAATAGAGAGCCAGTGGGTGAATCTTTGAGAGACTTTTAGATATGATACTAGCACCCGACGTAGAATTGAGTAGAAGAGCTTCTCAGTGCTAAGCCTCCTTTGACTTTTCTTGTTGGCCGACTTTGATCAGTATCGCAGTTGGTCTTGGGGATCCGTTATGGTTGCGTAGATATACCATCGTTTTTTGGCATAGTGTCCACCTGACAAGCAGATACCGACCTTTTCATTGGCCGTGAAATATACATTTATTAGCTTCTCACATCGTCGTTCTTAGTAGTTAATATTATTTTTGCATAGAGTTATATATAACTTGTTATTGTTGTACATGGTGGTAGGTTGATAAGTATGACCCATAAGAATAAAGACCATTTTGACGGGAGACTTTTTCGCTAGTGTCTTTGGTTAGATCAATTGAGCTTGAAGAGGTTAAAAAGTTTTCTTTTATTTCATAGTAAATGAATTAAGTTATTTATATAATGTTATTTAAAGTGATAATTCTACTTAACTGCACTTTGTAAGATAGGAATAGATACAGATGAGTTGGACTGTATGAGGAGCATGATGACACTGTAAATGAGGTTGTTGTCTAACTGTCGGTGGTCTTGAGATATAGTGGAGCTAGACAAATGTGTGATCCTCTGATGAGGGCTAGATGTCGGTTTAAAAATTCACAAGGTTATAAAACTCAAGATTTGTTGTAGATATAGTTCTAAACCGGCAAATAACCCTATCAAAATTTAATAAAAATGTCATAAATTCAAATCAATAACCGTGAGTTTAATTCCGAGTTATTCTTCTACGAAAATACAGTCGGGTGTACATATCATTGGCTACGAGAGAGGGAATTGATCACAAGTAATAAGAAATGTAAATAGTAAGAAATATAAATAGCAAAAAATTTAAATGTAAGCAATATCTAAATGATAAGAGAAATTAAACTAAGAGCAATTAAAACAAAGGAAAAGAAATTCAAGCAAAAAGGATTTTGGCAAGGGTTAAAAGTCAAGGATCACTATCCTTGTCATTGACCACAAACATGGCGATTATGAAAAGTTAATCCCACTTAGTCAACCTCTAATCATCGGGAGAAAGTCAAATAGGCATAATTGATCTTAATTCACAAATTCTAACCAACTCACTAATTAGGCTTAGTGAAAGACTAGCATTAGTGGAAATAAAATTAATTAACAATCCTATATCACCAATCAATATTAGACATCAATGACTCAATGTCACCCAAGTCTTCAATCCCAAGCCAAGAATGCAAAATTCTATTTTATAACTAGGTGAGACATTTCATCAAATACTTAGAAAGTGTAAAAGAAAAAGATCTTAAATTGTAAGAATTAGTAAAGTCTATAACTACAAAATGAAAGAAAGTAATAATAACAACTCAATTAAACAACAATCAAACATAAAATATCAAATTGTATTAAATGAAAATGAGAATTTAACAATTGTTCATAAACTAAAAATAGCAAAAATAACTAACAAGAAAGACTAAGTAAATTAAGATAATAGAGTAAGAAAATATAAAGAAAATTAAACTAAAACAATATCAAAATCTAAAATTAGAGGAAAATTAAACTAAAAACCCTAAAAATCCTAGAATTCTAGAGAGAACTTGGAGCTCCTCTCTTTAGAATCACCTAAATCATAATAAAACCTAAACTAAGACTACTTGCTACACTACTTGGTTGATCCCTCTTAGTCCATGCTTCAAATCCTTCAGAAATGAGTTGCATTGGGCCAAAATTGGACCTGAAATCACGATCCATGTGTTAACTTAAGTGAGTCACGTACTGTGAGTCGTGCGTACGCACAAGCCATACGTATGCACGAATTGGAAGAGATGCGTACGCACAAGCCATGCGTATGCACAACTTAAAAAATATTCAATCTTTATTTTTTTCATGAATTCTCTATTTTTGCATGTTTTTCCTTCATCCTTCCAAGCCATCATTGTCTTCTAACCCTTGAATCACTCAAACAAACATATCAAGGCATCGAATGGGATAAAACATAAAAGTAAATTAAATTTGACAATTTGAAGCATAAAAATCATGTTTTTAACAATTAAGCATAATTATGGATAAATTCACAAAAGCATACAATTTCAATGAATAAATGCAAGATAAGTTGATAAAATTCACTCTTTTCAAGACAAAAATAATCGTAAAATATGAATTTATCATCCTCGAAACTTATGCACCTCCCTATGGGATTAAAATGGGATTGTTATATGTTATTCGACAATCATCATGATAAACAACAATAAATTTATTTGAGACATCAAGATTTGGCTTACAAATATCTAAGATTATGTCGTAATGCAACCCGCAGACTCCAAGGATATCCGTTTGCAAATTGTCTACAATGAACATGATACCTTACTCGATCAGACTCCATAAACCTATACTTGGCACTCCTCCGAATGTTATAATTCTTCACTTAACATGACGGCCTCTCTGCTCTTGAATCTATGACCAATGCGAAACTCCACACCGTCATCTGTGTTGTAATCATCCCCCTCCCCCTCCCATATTGGAAAACAAAGTTATCACATGCATCATGTCAAAGATTCAGCGTGCGATAATGGCTAGCTATAATTGATAACTCCGGAACTGATTGTGGGACAGGTAGAAGGTATCGAACTGATCCACCTACAGGTACAAATTTCTCCTCATCCTCAGTAGAACTAATTTCATTATTGTCCGCAATGTATTCTTCATCCGACTTATCAATATCCACGTCTATGTTATCCACTAGACTAGCGCAATGCAGAGGGCATGGTGCAAGAGGTGGGTTATCTTGGACAAAATTCAAATGCCCAGAACCACTATCTCCTACATCACTAATCTCTGCAGAAAGCTTCATCACTTATTGGGACATGATTCTCTCGTGGACATCAAATACTAGCCGCACATGTTCATTACCATCAAGGAAAAAAAATACAAAATTAAAATACTCTATTTTTCATCGGTGCTAACAACCTATATCCAACTTTTCCAACCTCCTTTGTCCCATTAGCATCCATGCTCGTCAAGATTAGGCTCTTTAACTTAGACAGAGAATCTCAACGACGACTATGCAAAAAGATATGATTATCACACTCAAATATAACCTTATCATTACTTTTCTTATGTGATAATTAGGATATACACTCATAAAGATATATTCACCAATAGATATTTTTACTAAACTTATTAAAAGAATGGAGAAGAAGAATTGATATGTTTTATGAGGAATGCTAACACCTGCAGCTCCTTATATAGCTTATCTGAATTTTTCGTCATCTATCTCTTTTACAATGTAAATAATTTAGTTGTGGTCATATCATGTTTACACTGTGCTCGATTTTTTTACACTGTGAACGAGATAGTTTAGCATGTAACTTTTCACGTATCACGGGTGCACCCGTCTTACGTGTTTGAATTCTGTGTCTTATCTCGTTTACAGTGTAATCGTTTACAATATAAACGAGATATATTCATAATCAAATCGTTCACACAATAAATGAGATAAATAACAGAACACAAAAAAATAAATTATGCCTAAATTATCTATATTCGTAAATAAAATATTTAAAATAATTATTTAAAAAATTTAAATTTAATTCATTTTAACTATATATTTTTTCTTACATGGTAAAACGTAATTGATAGCATATGTAAAATTATTGGGTAAACCACAAAAAATGCACTCAAATTTTTTTATCAACAAAAATGCCCTCAAATAATTTAAAAACGCAACAAAAATGCCTAACATTAAATATATATTCTCAAAAAATACTTTAGATATTGAATTTTCATATAGTTTTTGCAAGCATGGTTAAAAAAAAGGAGATATTTTTATGCTTAAAATTTGGTATTTTTTGCTAAGTATATTTTTTTTTGTCAACAACCAATAATACTTTTAAAAAATCACAAAAACATATATACTTAGCGAAAAATCATCAAATTTTAAGAATAATAATATCTCATTTTTCTAATCATGCTTGTAAAGAATCGCATTAAAATTCAATCTCTAAGGTATTTTTTGAGAAATATATGTTTAATATTAGATATTTTTGGTGCGTTTATAAATTATTTGAGCGCATTTTTGTCGATAGTAAAATTCGGGTACATTTTTATCAACGAAAAAATTATTCGAGTATATTTTTGGTACTTTACCCAAAATTATTTTATACTAATGGTGTATTGAAATTAAATTCTTAAATATATACATATAAAAGAAATATAAAATGATATATTAATTTTTTAACTATTTTATATTTTATTAAAATTGAAAAACAATAAAAATAAATCATGTTAACTTTTTATGGCAACAAGTTCACTTTATAGTACTAAAAATGAAAACACTCTTATATGAAAAAAATAGCAGGTGAATCCTATGTTAGACTAAGACTTTATTCGACCATAGAGAGCAGACATATATACCGCCACTAATAATTTGTATGGAATTTCAACATTATTTTGAATAAAGTGGGAACTCAATAATTGAAAGATCAGGTCTTATTTTATTGGGTCAAACACTCAACACAAAGGGGAGAAGCTTGCAAATTATCCAAAGCGAAAATAAGGAACAAAATTAATTAACCCCCAAAAAAAATTAGAAGCAGCAGAAGGAGGAGGAGGAATGGCAAGCGTAGCTTCAGCTTCCCCAGGTAGACGCACGCCTCCTTCCGCCGCCGATTCCGGTAACTCCAACCCTCACTCTCCGAAGAGCAACCAGGTCAGTCTCCGCTTCTTTTTTACGCATGTCCCATGCACGTGCCTCTTCCATATTATTTCTTCCATAAGTATCTGAGGGTTTTGGGTTGGTGAATTGAAGGTGGAATCTGCCACAAACAATGGGGTTTCTCATACTGAAGAGAAAAAACTTGACTTGCCTGATGAACTTGAGTATGTTCTTTTTTTAACCCACTACTCTTGAATTGCTTTGTAGATAGTTTTATTTATTATTTATTTTGGGCGGGGGGGATTGGAGTGTGAATTTTCTTTTAAAAGAAAAATTAAAAAAAATGTTATAAAGCTGTTGGAATGTCCAAGGAGCTTCTTGTTTAGCATAGTGACTGTGTGTGTTTATCATCATTGACAACATTGAATATTGAAGTTTGCTGTTATTCTTTGCATTTGTTAGCATGTAATTCTTTGAGGTAGATGATGTGCATGCCTCACCTCAAATCAAAGATAGTATGCTCCCCAACCTAATAAATAAGAGAATTAATGGATGGATGGATGGATCTGTGTCTCTTTAACACAAGGGAAACAGGACTTATAATGATGAGAACTATGTTCCCGGCTTCTTGCCTTAAGCTTAGGGCTGATAGGTTGGTGGGAAAGTGGATTCTCCAATATGCTTGAGGAAGATCTTTCCTAGCACAATGGGAGCGACCGAGCTTGGGGTTGCCATGGCCTGTATTTGAAGTTGGTCTGGTCCAAGGAGCTATTGTGCTAAATAATTAAGTTCCCCTCAGGGATGAAATATAGAGCATGAGTATGTTGACTTTTAGTTATTTTATGTGGTGACGTCGACTTTTTTGGAAATACCTAGCTAGCTATGCACAACACTAGAAAACATGCTGGGCTAAATTTCACATGGTTTATCTTGGAAGATAGAGGGTGAGCCTTAGTGCGACAGGTTAGGTTGTTGGCTTGTTGCCTTGGGTCGTGGGTTATAGCTTTCTATCCTAGAGACAATCTCTCTAGTTGTAGGGATAAGATTGCATACATCTATTCAGTTACAGAGCTAGTACTTTGCCCGATCTCTAAGATTACAAAAACTCCTTCCGTATGAAGTTATCTAAAAGAGATCAATTTTGCCAATGTGCTACTTATATTGTCAGAGTTGATTCTGCATCACCCTTTATTTGTTTGGGGCATAGAAGGCCCTCAAAATATGTCCCTTATATTTTAGCAGTCATAGAGCTTTGAAAGGCCCTCTTTTGTTTATTGCAAGATCTTTGTTCAGATGAAGATAATGTGTTCTATTCCTCATTTTCAGTCATTTGGACAGCACAGAGTGCATTGAAAGGTTCAGAAAATATGATGCCGAATACACTCGTCGTTTGATGGCAAAGTACTTCTCTGGGAAAACAGTATTTGGAGGTATCACTCTCTTTTTGTGCAACATGAGATACTTGCTTTCCCTTCTAGATTACTGACTAGCATGACAGATTCATAATATTTAACCATTCAGAATCCATTGTGCATTTGTGCTGCTGAGTATTTTGAAGCAGTTCATATAATTTCTATTGTTTTAAGTTGTGGTTTTATTTTACCATCACTTCATAAGTAACCTGTATTTGAATATGATCCAGCAGTGCATAATCTCAACTTCGTCTGTATATATGCTTATTCCTAATTACCTGTAGTTAAGTAGATAATTTGTCTTGAAAAAAAAAAAAAAGAAAGAAAGAAACTTAAGAGAGTTTTTGTTTTTGTCTATAATGTTGTGATGAATATAAAGTAGTGAAAGTAAAAAAAGAAATTACAAGTATTATTGATGTCTTACTAGACTAACTAGATGAAACACTGTAGTATTGTATGAAAACAGCAGCATGTTGTAATGTTATACAGGAATCAGAATATCTTATCGTTCCTTAATTCATATTTGAACTGATAATCTATACAAGGTCCAACCAAGTTTATGTTATCGTATGATCATTTTCATCTTAAGGTAGGGTAAAAGCAAAAACAAGACAAGACTTTGTGCTTCATTTCTAGCCAAATTTGCTTCATAAGGCTTTTATTATTTTATATGCTGAAATATAAGCCATAACTTGCGCAATAATCCAGTTTCAGGTGATAGTAAATATATTTGTTTGCAGGGAACAACATATTTGATGAGCAAATAACAATAGGGGATGAAATTATAAAGTCAAGCAGGTAAAAGCATGTGCTATGCACCAGAACATGTTCAATGTTCAAGAAATTGATCTTTGCTAATGAAATGTTTGTTTAGGTTGCCTTGTTTCCGGTCATATACGGATCCTGTTGTAGGTGTTGAAGAGCAAAGCAGCAATGGATCTACTACCATCCCGAATGGGAAGCACTTGCCGAAGAAGAATTGAATTTTGATGCAGAAGCATGACAAGGAATATGCTGTCACAGTGAACATCATGCAAATCAAGGCATCGTGAAAAGGAAAGTTATGGATCTTGTGACCCTGAAAAGATGGTTATGGCCTCAAAACCATCAATTTCCATGCCCATAACAAGGTTTCTGGGCCATGGTTTTTGTGACGTTATAATTATGTGTAAAGGGCTACTACCATTCATATGATTCAATATACTGATCAAAGTAAATAAGCCCTTTTTTCTTTTTTCTTTTTTTTCAATGTTGCATTTTTATTCACTATTAATTTGTCTTTGTTATGTTTATTATTATATGATGTTCCTATCTCAGTTAAAAGAAAAAGATAAGTCAGTTCCTAACATAAGGAGCCTTATTGTCTGAAGACTCAGTTGACTTTCTAAAATGTGCTATTTTGACTCTGGCCACTTATTATGGGTATGGTTTGAAGCTAAAGTTTGAAGCTGTATTTTGTTTTATGAAAGAAGTATACCGATTAATTACTCAAGTAGTTCGGTTAGATAATTGTCTCAGTTTAATTCAATAAGTTTAGAAAATTGGCAAGACAATATTTTGTCCTAATAGAGATAAAGAATAAGGATTAGTTTGTGCTTAACTAGTTTTTAATTTAATTAGCATCTTTACCTATAACTAGTTTAGGCAGTTTCATCTTTAAATTAGCAATTAAATGTCTATATAGTGCATATGTAGCGTGATATTGGTTTCTCAATGTCTGGAACTTTCAGATCTCATAAAAACATCAACTTGACAAGAAGCTATCTCAATAAAAGAGATCTCTCTTATCAAGAATTGGAATTTGGAAGGAGTTACAGCTGTCTAGTAGTTCCTAAACAAAATGGTAATCTTTCAAATCACAACATTGAGCATGAAAAGAAAAACCTTGTGGCCACCACTCTGACCTAAAATGGAGCTTTATCCTTGGATGATTATTAGTTTTGACGGTTGTTGAATATCAGATTAGATCTGTTTTGATATAGTTTCCATCTTTAGATATCTAATTCTGTTGGATCTCCTAGTATTAAGGGATCTGATTCTATCTCCTAGTATTAAGGGATCTGATTCTATCATATCTCCTAGTATTAAGGGATTTTATTTCTGTACCTATGTATATATATATATTGACGCTGGGAGATAATTCTCTCAAGGGAATTCATCCAAAACACAATCCTTGTCTCACTCCATTCGTATATTTCAAGTTGGTATCAGAGCGGGTTCCGACCCGGCTCTGGTTTCTATTTTTTTTTTCTTCTTTTTCGGCTGCAATCTCTCAGCCGTGTTCCCTTTTCCCACCAGCTGACACTATCAGCTGTGTCTCTTCGTCAGAAATTGTTTTTTCGGCCTGTCCCCAAAATTTCTCCGCTGCCTAGGCTTTTTCCGGCCCTCGTTTCCCTTCTGCAGGTGTTTTCCGGCCGTTTCTGAGTGTTTGCCATCATGTCTTCTGAGGTAATCCCCGACACCAACTCCAATGGTGGTAAACCGGCTGTTCTAACAACTGTCGTTTCTACAGACGATTGGTACAGGATGTGAGTCTCAAGGACTGTATCGGCTTGCCTTACCCACTACTACTGTGTCTTCTGTTGCTGCTGTTGAGTCTCCGGACGTGGTCCATTGTCGCCTGGGACATACCAGCCTCTCGAAGTTACAAGCTATGGTCCCGAGTTTATCTCGTCTTACTACCTTAGAGTGTCAAACTTGTCATTTAGGTAAACATGTTCGTAGTTCTTTTTCAAGTCGTGTCAATACACGGGCTGCGTCTCCCTTTTCTGTTATTCATTCTGATGTATGGGGACCTAGTCGAGTTACTTCTCATTCAGGTTTTCGTTATTTTGTCACCTTTATTGATGACTTTTCTCGTTGCACTTGGCTATATTTAATGAAGGACAGATCTGAATTATTTGTACATTTCAAGTCTTTCTGTTCTGAAATTCAAAACCAATTCAAAACTTCAATTAAAATTTTACGAAGTGATAATGCTCGTGAGTATTTTTCAGCACCCTTTTCGTCTTACTTGTCCTCCAAAGTCATTCTACATCAGTCATCTTGTCCTCATACCCCTCAACAGAATGGTGTGGCTGAGCGTAAACATCGTCACTTGATTGAAACTGCTCGCACTCTTCTTCTCCATACTCATGTTCCCCTTAAATTTTGGGGTGAGGCTGTTCTGACTGCATGTTATTTAATTAATCGTATGCCTTCTTCTGTTTTGCAAAATCAAGTTCCTCATGAGCACATTTTTTCTCTTCCACTACGAGTCTTTGTTTGTACTTGTTTCATCCATGATCTTACCCCAGGCAAAGACAAGTTAACTGCTCGTTCTATCAAATGTGTTTTCTTAGGGTACACTCGATTTCAAAAGGGTTATCGTTGTTATTCTCCAGCTCTTAATCGTTTCTTCGTGTCTGCCGATGTCACTTTTCTTGAGAATACCCCTTTTTTCTCTGCACCCGACATCACTTCACCTTCCATTACGGAGGTGCTTCCTGTTCCTTACTTAGATGGGCCTCCTATTCCCACAAAGCCTCTCCAAGTTTATCATCGCCGCCCACGGCCTGCAGTCCAAGATAACTCATCTCCTGAACCCGTGGCTGAACCGTCCTTGGATCCTTCTTCGGGAGTTAGCAGTAGTCCTCCTATTGCTCTCAGACAAGGTACTCGTTCCACCCGTAATCCTAATCCTATTTATAATTTTCTCAGTTACCATCGTTTATCATCTTCGCACTATGCTTTTACCTCCTCTTTGTCTTCTGTTTCTATACCCAAAACAACAGCAGAAGCTCTTTCACATCCAGGGTGGCGCCAGGCTATGATTGAGGAGATGTCTGCCTTACATTCTACTGGTACTTGGGATCTTGTTCCACTGCCACCGGGCAAATCTACTGAACACCCTAGTTTCAAAAAAAGAAAAAGAGGATATAAATGCTTTCAACTTGAATATGTATGTAACTATATTCCAGGTGCTGAACGAGGCTATGCATGCAATCTAAGAGTCCTAAAGAATTATGAATTCAAACAATAATTACAATAAGATTTCAGCGTAATGTACACAGGATCTTAAATCTTCTCTGCCACTTTATGCTTTTGTAATAACTTTGTCAACCATAAACTACCTGAACCCTCTTCATTGTTTATCATTCATTAAAGTAAAAGATGAATTTCTCTACTTAACAGAAGACTTCAAAAATGGATTAGAAGGCCGAGTTGGTTTCACCAAACTGGCCTCTGACTTGTTATTTGACTGCTTTATAGATTGGTCATGTGAATGAGAACGAGAAGGAGCATCCACTTTCACTGCTTTGTTACTTGTTTCATCTTCTACATGCTTTGCCTTCACAGTTTCCTTTAACATTGTTTTTTCACGTGTATTTGCTACTTGTGTTTTGTCTGTCTTGGTGAATGATGGAGCAGATAATCCTGGTGGTGATAATGACATAGTTACTGTTTTGGAAGCTTCAGTTTGAATTGGCATCTTGCTTCTGCTAAAGGAAGCATCAGCTGTGACGGGTGCAACATGGTTTTCAAAGGGTTTTGTTTCTGTAGTGTTCTTCATCTCATTGAGTAGCCTTTCCTGTTTAAAAAATGCAGGAACCACAGCGTACAAGTTTTATTGCGCCATTCATTGATTTTTCTAGTGTCAAAAGCTTTACAAGTTCAGTCGCACGCACAAGTTTATCACCTGAAACATCCAAATACATGAGATGACTACTTTTTCAATTTTACTGTTCAGGTTTGAGAGAGACAGCCACAGATATGGCAACACAAGGATGATGTTACAAGAACTCACCATAACAGCAGGATGCTATAAGCCTAAGGATACATCTATCTTGTGCTGCTTCATAATTGAAGGCTTCATCATCAAGTGAACTAGTATCCAAGCCAGCACTAGCCATGTCTTCTATTCTTTTCTGAATCTGCAGGTTACATATTTACTATTTCAGCTACTGAAAAGCACTGATAAAGAAACAAATACAAAAGGCTAAGAATAATGACCATTAAAATCAAAAAGGGTATAAGTACAAACCTCAAACAGATGCATGTTGTTCAATATGAACTCATTTTCAAGGGCTTCAGATCCCAAATCAGAGGAAGCAAGAGGAAATGAAAGATTTAGTACATTGAAGATTGGCTTTGGCAACACCTGAAAAGCAGGTCAAAATCCAATGGCCATTTAGTCATTTACACAAAAAAAAAAAAGTGGAGATATTCTTGTGTAGACACACATTTTTGTAGAGTATCTACGAATAAATTCTTAGGATTGTGCTCATACAAGATTTACTCAGACACAGAATACATCAAGCTGCCATACTCATACCTGTGGGAAGGTTTCAGGCTTTTTGCACGTTACACAATATAACTTGCTTGTATTCAACCCCACAACCCAATAGTTTTCATCAATCTTCTCCTTAGCAGCACTGCATTGAAATATTTACAAGATTAATCAATCACCAAATGTCATGCATAAAAACATATTAAACATGTATATGTAATTAATAAAACAAATGTTGAACCTGAAGAGCGGGAGCCAGCTACCACCAAATTGGCTTGTGTATAATCTTAGCACACCCTACATCAGAAACTTAACAAATCAGAGCTATTATAACAAGATGCTTTCATAAGCAAAGAGAAACAGTATCAAATATTACCATTTGTTTCTAACGAAAACCAGTACCTTGGAATCATAGGAACTCAATTGGCCTTCTTCACTAAACCCAAACCAACTTAGAGAAGAACCAGGAGTTATTGGCAATCGACCCCGAAGAAGCTGAGTCCCCTGAAGTAGATTAAATACTCTCAATTCTAGCACCTGCATGTTTGACAATATATATTATTTTGTTGTAAAGAGTTAGTTAAGTTTTTATGTTCTATGCTCTGCCACCAAGACAGTCTCTTCAAAATACTGAATAGATAAAGCATAATGAAGAGCTATGGGCAACGCTATCAAACTTGAGAATTCACCTAAACTTGTGGAGCTTAGGCAAACTTGTAAACTCAATTCGGGGACCTGAACTGGTAAGCACATAGGATTTTACAAGCTAATTGACAGTTTGATAACCTTGGTAACAGTATGCTATTATAAATTTAAGCAACACTTTACAGAACTACCATGAAGAATAAACCAACCTGATCATTGGAGGGAAGGCAAGCAGAGGCATGGGTAACAACTGCAAGCTTATCCCTGAAACCTGATGCAGTAACCACTGGCCCATCTATTGAAATAATATGCCTCTGCAGTGAAAACGTTTCAAAACTAAGCAAATGCTGGAGCGTAACTACCAACAACTATGATGTCTTTGTTATTTGTCTACCCTTTTAAACCCATAATTCCTTTTGCATTAAGTGCGTATCATGCCTCCAGTCTTCAGTTATTGAACATGAAAAAGAATTTAAATTATCTAGGAATGTGTGACAAACCTGCAAACCACCCTCAGTAAAGATGCGAAGATAGTTAAAACTAGTTACTGCAGCCACCCAAGCATCACCAAGTGCAACCACCTTCACTTCTTCCCCTTCAAAGCGCATGGACCACTGTGCAATTTATATTATTTAAAACAAAGTGAGCATATAGTAGACTTTCATATCATACAGAATTTTAACACAAACACACTATTAGAGTTGAGAGATGTTTAAATCACACTTCTTGTAAATCAAATATCTTCTGTAAACTTGCAGATTTTAACTAATTAAGCCTATAATCTAACCTCACTATTATTTGCCCAGCTACTAAATGGGCGATACATGAGAGTACTCATGTTGTTCTCCCCCTTGCAAGGATTTGCAAAGACGCTTCCACTCTCATTCAAAGCAGCCATGGTAAATCCAAAATGATCAGTCATTGATGGAATTCGTGGAGCACTTCCAGTATCATGAAAATCAATCTGTAACAAGATTCCAACTTATTGAAATTGCTTGAAGAAATGATCAACACAAAGAATGCACATGGAGATTGTGGGAATTTAGGCTGAAACTTTGAGCTTAAATTATAAGTCTGTAGTTCAAGTGCATTACCTCAATATGGGAGTATCCATCATGTTCAACAGTGGTTACGCTTCCAAGCATGTTGTAGCACAAGAAGCGCCTCTTTCCCGGCTGCACAGGAGTGGATCCCGGTTGAAATGCCTCCTGCATCTTTGATTTAGATGTAGCAACTGTGCTTCTATAACCCACACTCACATCATCCAATTTTTCCTTTTGAGAGCGGTTTCGTTTCTTATGAGATTCAACCTTGGGAAACAAATCAATCTCATCACCACCAATATCATCAATATCCAAATTCTCCTCACTCAATGTCTGTTTTCGCAATCTTTTCCTGCTAGGTGGCTCAGACTCACCATTACTATTTTCACCAAGATCACTCAAGCTTCCACCTGCACTATTTACTTCTTCATCATCCTCTTCAAAGAAAAGAAGCCCGTTACTTTTCTTGCTCTCAGGTATATCTTCAGTTGGAGACTTCATAGATGAAGGGATAACAGATTCCCAGATACCATACTTCCCCATAACATCAATAACAGCCAAGGCATTCCCAATTGGCTTCCAAGCCATGCAACATATCCTCTCATCAAATTTTTGTCTATCAATATCTTGCTTCCTATCAACATCCCATATAAGAACCTGCTTGTCTAAACTAGATGTAGCCATGTATTTTCCATTGGGCGACCAACCCAAGTAACAAATAGGTTGTGCGTGATCCCCTCTCAAAGAAAACAACTTTTCAGCAGTGTCCCTATCATATATCACCACATCATTTCGCAACCCTGGAACAGCCAACATCTCACCATCAGGGCTCCAGCTGAGAACATTCATAGTCGAAACATCTAAACCGTTATCAGGAGCAATGTTTTTGAGGTTATGAAGGATTCTCCCAGAGTGAAGCTCCCAGAAAATAACGGTTCCAGACGAGTCCAAGGATGCTAAGTACTCGCCATTGGGGTCAAAAGCTAAGCCAGTAACAGAACCTTTGTGGCCTTTGAGGACTCTAGCTATGGTTCCATCAATTGTGTTTATGAGCTTGATTCCTTCGTCGTCACCAGCAGCTGCCAACATGCTCCCAGATTTGTTGAATGCTAAGGAACGAATTGGAAGAGTAAACCTGGTGATATTAGTCTCGAACTCTCCAGCTGAAAATGTATCAATAGGTCAATCCCAAACAAATCTAATTGAAACCTAGAAATTGTGACAAAATTTTCCCAATGAATTGGAAAAGTAAACAACATACTCAGGAATTGAGGAAACTTTACGTATAAAGATAAAAAAACTAAAGAAAAACATCAATTTATCACTTGAACTTCCCAATAAAGTAAATTATTGCATCAGATCCAACTTCAAGAAGTGAAGATTGATAGAAAATACCGGGAAATTTGTAGAGCTTGACGGAATGATCGATGGATCCGGAAGCGAGGCAAGTGGAATTGGGGCTAAGAGCGAGGGCGGTGACACCGTCACGGTGGTGGCGGAGGGTCCTGAGGGGAGTGGAGGAGGGAAGGAGGGGGTCGTGGAGGGCGACGCAGATGTCGGAGGAGGCAGCGGTGACAAGGTGGCGAGCCTGCTGGTCCCACAGTACGGAGCAGAAGGAAGGGCGGCCGCCCTTGTTGGCGTGAGCCTCCCTTAGCTTCACCGACCGGATCTTCATGGCGGCTTCGGGTTATGTTATGATTTTTTAAGTTCTGGGTTTTGTAGAATGGGAATGAAGAGAGTAATAATGAATAAATCTGAAATGGGGGAAGGGCTTTCTTTTCTTGGCGCCAATATGGGGTTTGTGTTTTCAAGAATTGGCGGGACGGATGCAAAATCCAAAATAATTTTACAGCGGGACTAACTCTAATTTCTTGTTTTTGCATATTAGCCCTAGAATTATTCACATGTTTCACATTAACCCTTAAAAATTACTAATTTTACAGTGGATACTAACTTTGTTGAAAATAATGCTTCGGCTACAGGCAAACCAGAATTCTACGCCTTGCATCCTCAGCCTCTCAACACCGCTGATTCAAACTTTCATTGAAGCATGAACGTATTCATGGATTTGTCCATGGGGGAGAAAGAATTTTGTGGTTCTTTAAAAATCCATTGATAAAATTCTTAACTTGTGGTTAGTATTATAGCCAAACAGTATTTATGTGTGTTTATATTATGACCCAAAATAATGAAAATATTTTGTAATAGCAAATGGGTCTCTTATAATTAAGGCAAGCAAGCATGATTTGTAGCCCTACATTCTTTATTTGTAGTTTATACTTTATACATTGGCATTCAAAGTCCTTAAAAAAATCTTTTTTATGAATGAATATTTTTTTGTTTAATATTTTTTAAAGTATAACTCTGATGAATATTTATATTGCGTTGTTATATTTATTTGTGAGTAATAATGAATAATTTTTTGCCTTGTTATATTTATTTGTATTTTTTTTTAATTTCACAAAATAAATATAGTAATTATTTTAAAATTTTAATCTTTTATAATTTCTTTAAGAGTAATTCTTGGCATACAAGCGATTAAAGCTTGTAAGCCTTACAAGTTCAATTAAAACTAACGCTCAAAACACGCTTCGAACCATTCTTCTTCCTCTTCGTCTTCTCCTTCTTCTTTTCTTTCGTTTCTTGCCTTCTCTTTCTCCTTCTTCTTCTTCTTCTTGCTGCACGTTCTTCTTCCTCTTACTCTTCTTCTTCTCATTTTCTTTCGTTTCTGCACGTTCTTCTTCATCGTCTTCCTCTTCTTCTTCATTTACGTTCTTTCTCTCTGTTTTATCTTTTTTTTTTCGATTTTTCATGGTGAAATCGTTTTTGAAGAAGAAGAAGCAGTAGAAGATGAGGAGGAGAAAGAGAAAGAGTTCTGAATTATGCATAAGATGTATTTTAACAAATTTTGGGTGTATTTCTTTAAATCCTTTGGGTGTATTTTCTGTAATCCTTTGGGTGTATTTCTATAATCGTTTGGGTAAATTTCTGTAACCGTTTGGGTGTATTTCTGTAATCATTTTGGGTGTACTTCTATAATCGTTTGGGTGTATTTCTGAAGTTCCATTATCTTCAAAAGGATTACAGAAATACACCCAAAGGATTACGAAAAATACACCCAAAGTATTTAAGAAATACACCCAAAATTCGTTGCATAATTCAGAACTCTTTCTCTTTCTCCTCATCTTCTGCTGCTTCTTCAAAACGATTTCAAAGCTTGATTTCAGAAACTATGAAAATCGGAAAAAAAAACGAAGAGGAAGAGGAAGAGGAAGAGAAGAAGAAGAACCGTTCTGAGTGTAGCGCTTTGAAAATAGGAAACGTTGAATAATGCATTAAAAGGCCTAGTAACTTGTAAGACTTGTAAGTCAAAAAGACTTGTATGTGTAGCACTCCTCTTTTTTTAATTATACAAATATTATTAGTTTAAATTTAAAGATATTAGCAAATTCCATAATATATAAAAGTGCACATTGTTGTTTTATAATTCAAAGAGAAATTTTCGAAAGAGTAAAATTTTAACAATTATTTGATACAATCATTTAAATAAAAAAAATTCACTACAAAAAACTAAAATTTGAAAAAATGTCAAATCTAAGAATATAATGAGAAAATAACTTTGTATTATTTTATGTGAAGATACTTTTATTTGATA
>NC_029794.2:120832134-120849278 GCF_000816755.2 Arachis ipaensis
GGAGAATAAAATTTGTAGAATTAAAAATATTAAAAATTTAATATTATGAAAAAAAATACTAATGCTTAATTTGCTCAATTTTTAAAATTTTAGAGATGAAAATGACTCATATATATTTTTAGGAGCAATTCACTTAAATAAAATATTTAGAGAAACATTTTATTAGAATACAACTTTGTAAAACTAAAGACGCAATTACAATATTCATTTACTCTATAGAAATCGCTACTGGTAGCAGCAGATTAGAGCAATATGTAAACTGCTACTGACAGACGCAGTTTATGTGGAATAGCGTGCAAGTAGAAACCGTTATAGGTAGCAGCAGTTTCTGAACGAATGGATTTAGTCATAAACCGCTACAGGCAGTAGCGGTTTATGTGTGTTGTATACATATAGTTCTTGTCTCTATATACCTCTCCAAGGCAACGAGATAGTAGTGGAGTGCCATCTTTCACAAATGGATGGTGAAGAGAGTTTACTAACTCTAGTACATTGCTCTGGTAAAATTCAGAAGCAAAAGGTACGATGTTAAATTTACGGATAGAAAACTGCTTAGCCTTTTTATCCGGTCATCGAGTACGTTGGCCGATATAAAAAGCAACATATTACAGAAGTTGGGGGTGTGTGGGATAAAGTGTGTAAAAAAGTTGTTCTACACGATTCCTATTATTGTTGTGTCAACCGGTGTGAAGTATGAGACATTTGTAATAGAGTACGATGAAGATATGCAGGTCTTGTTACACTGTGGGCGAAGTTTTCCTGAAGTTAGAATACCCGAGTTGTTTGCCAAGTTGGAAGATGGCGTTCACAGCTCTAGAGCATTCTTCATGTTGCGGCCAATTTTGCCCTCAGCTTCAAGGGGCAGGATGCGAGGAGGCTACTTGTGAATGCTGCTTATGCGAAGACTGAGGCCGAGTTTGAGTATTGGTTTGATATTATGAGAACTGAAAATCTTGCTATGTGTGATTGGGCAAATAGAATGGAGTACAAAGGTGGACACAACACAATGATGGCGGTAGACAATTTGGCCACATGACGACCAACATATCTGAGTGTGTGAACTCGGTTTTGAAGGGCACTAGGAATCTACCAGTCACTTCGTTGGTCAAGTCGACATATCTATGGCTTGCAGAGTTGTTTGTTGTTCAAGGTCAGATGGCAGAGGCGCAACTAGGATCTGGGCACCAGTTTTGCCAGCGTTTGTGAAAGCCATTGAGCGGAACTTGAGGGATTCCAGATGCTTCACAGTTACACTGTTCGACAGACATCAGTTTGAGTATATCGTGGCGGAGACTACTCTTACAAGTAACTTCTTGTTAGGTACATATCAAATTTTCCTTAGAGGTCGTACCTGCGACTGTGGTCATTTTCACGCCCTGCACTACCCCTATTGCCATGCAATCGCATGCTGTGCTCAGTCGCGAATAGATTAGGTCTCATATGTTGATGACATTTACAGCATGTCTGAGGTCTTCAAGGTGTACCGGCATATATGCGAATAGAATTCTCGGTTGCATCAGCTGGTAACACTCTAAATCTCTCATGGAACCATGTGAAGTGGACTGTCATCTGCTTGACTTTATTCGGCGATGGCAGCTCACTAAATAACTCCTGGAACCATTCCCAAGTTGGTCAGCCACCCTCCATGAATTTTTCAAACTCAGCCAGGCACCCACTAATGGCTTTCCCATCGACAGGCAGCCTAAGCTGAAACGCCACATCTTGCAGCGTGACGGTGCACTCTCCGAAGGCATATGAAAAGTGTGCGTCTCGGGACGCCACCTCTCAATGAATGCACTAACCATAGGCTCATCCAACTAGAACCAACGACTGTTCAGCCTGGCCAAGTGGTACAAACCAGCCCTCTTCAAATAAGATATGATCCGTTCATGCATGGACATATTCTTTGCCACCGAACGCTATAGATACACCTATTTAGCTGCACCATTGATAAACCCATATTTTATGATGTATTTTGTGCTCAATTTAAGTGATTTATTCAATTCTTCACCCACTTATTCATGTAATTTGCATGGTTTTACTTTCTCTTCCTTATTATGTGATATATGTGAAAAACATGTTTCCTATGCTTTAGAAATATTAAAATTAATCATCCTTTATTATCATTCGATGCCGTGATTTGTGTGTTGAGTGCTTTCAGGCTTTATAGGGCAGGAATAACTTAAAGGATGGAAAGAAAACATACAAAAATGGAAGAAAAGCACAAAAATAGAGTTTTAAAGAAAAGGGCAGCGACGCGAACGCGTGGTTGAAGCGGCTGCGTGCCCAGCACGAAAAGGCAGCGACGCGAACACGTGACTGACGCGGACGCGTGCCTTGAGCATAACGCAAATGACGCGTACACGTGCCTGACGCGACCGCGTGAAAGAGCAGAACTCCATATGACGCGACCGCGTGATCCACGCGGACGCGTGACAGACGCCATGCACTAGAAATTGCAGAAAACGCCCCCAACGATTTCTGAACCCCTTTTTGGCCCAGATTCAAGTCCAAAAAACACAGATTAGAGGTTATAAAGTGGGGGAATGCATCCATGCATACGGGGGGATTCGATTATTCACTATTCATAATTTTAGATGTAGTTTTTAGAGAGAGAGGTTCTCTCCTCTCTCTTAGGTTTTAGGATTAGGATTCCTCTTAAAGGAATTAGGATTTCAACTTCCTCTCAGGTTCAATATTCCTTTTACTTTATATTTCTCTTTTACTTTCAGATGCTTTAATGCTTTTATTTAATTACTTATGTTGCCAAATTAGCTTATGAACCATTCATGTTAGGATTTTCTTTATTTAATATAAATTGAGGTATTTCAGATTTATGATTCTTATTTAGCTTTTTATATTCTTGGCTTTAATTGATTAACTGGAGGCTCTCGAGTTATCAAACTTATCGTGGTTGTTAATTGTTATTTTTGCTAATTGAATTGAATCCCACTAACTCTAGTCTTTCCTTAGGAGTTGGCTAGGACTTGGGGATCTAACTAATTAGTCCACTTAACTTTCCCTTGCTTTCGCAAAGGTTAACTAAGTGGGATTAAACTCAATTCTCATCACCATCGATAAGGATAACTAGGATAGGACTTCCGAATTTTCATACCTTGCCAAGAGTTTTATTAGATATTAATTTATTAATTCCTGCAATTTATTTTCCCTGTTCAACCCTTTTTAAAACCCAAAACACTGTTTTCCATAACTAATAATAAGAACACCTCCCTGCAGTTCCTTGAGAAGACGATCCGAGGTTTGAATACTTCGGTTTATAAATTTTATTGGGTTTGTTACTCGTGACAACCAAAACGTTTGTACGAAAGGATTTTTCTGTTGGTTTAGAAACTATACTTACAACGCGATTACTTTCATTCTTTACCGATAGAAAAAAATCGATCGCCAAAATGGCGCCGTTGCCGGGGAATTGCAAACGTGTGCTTTATTATTGGTTATTGTAAATATTTTTCTTTTACTTGTTTATTTGTTTTTGTTTTTCCCTTTTATTTCTATTAGCTACTATGAATTCTCACCCCTCTCGCTTTGAGTTTGGTTCTAAATTTGTTGAAAGGAATGGAAGCTATAACAGGAATATGCATCAAGGTCTAAGCAATCAAAGATGGATGGAGCCAAGAGGATCTGATCAACCCTTTAGGCAACAACACCCTCCAAGATATCATGGGCAAGGACCACTCTACAATGCATACCAAGCTGATAGATATGGTGGACCACCTTGTAGTTACCAACAGGCACCACCCTGTGCTTCTAGACCATCCTCTCGACGTAGCTTTGAGCCACCATACTCACAAGTTCCTTTTCACTATTCACCACCGTATGACCCTTATCCACCACAATCCCAATCCAATTACTCTCAAGAACCACCACATTCTTATTATGAACCCTCTCTCCCAACCAATGAACCCTCATATCCACCCCAATCTCCAATGAATGACAACCTTCGTGTTCTTCTTCAAGGGCAAGTGAAGATGCAAAGGGACGTACTGGAACTCACTACTGCCTTAACCGAGGTAGTAAATATAATAGCCTCCCGACATCTGAGCACTCGAAGTACTCCTATGGCTACATGTGGAGAATAAAAAAAAAGAGCAAAGCATGAAGGAGACACTAGAAATTTCGGTGGACAATGAGGAGCATGGCTTTGTATTGGAACAAGTGGAGGAAGCCATGATAGTTGTAGAGGAAGAAGTGGTTGAAGATTTAGGAGATGCTGAACCTCCATGGGAATCGAGAACTGTAAAGGATTCCGCTGAGACGTTCGAATTTAATGCCAAGGAGGATAGTGCACAATCTCCAATGCATATACCTTATGAAAAATTGGACGAAACAGACCGAGAAGTTGATTCTATAGGCAGTGGTGATCATGAATCAAGCTCTCCTAGTCACGAGCTTACATCCGCAACTGAACTCCTTGAGCCTGAAGAACCTCATCCAAGTGAATACGAAGATGATGTCGAGGTAGATTTTTCTCAACCTCCAACTTATGACTTAAGTGACGAGGAAGACATAGAAGACTTTGATCAGGACGCAGTTGCAGTTGAAGAATTTTGCAAAGAAGTGGAGGAATTCACAGAAGAATACAAGGGAGTAGAGCTTACAGAACCACTGGAAACACCTATCCCAAGGTCATTACCACCTAATACAAGCTTCAAGTGGGTACAATCCTTAACCTTTATCTTTACTTTTCCACTTGAATATGGTTTTCTTGAAACAGATGGCCAGCTTAGAGCTCTCTGTGGCTTTAAGAGTAAGAGAAAAATGGCTCGTACTCAGAGCTGGTGTACAAGATTCAATAAGGTTCCACGCTTCAATTCGAAGTGCACAGATTGGTATCAAGTTCAATTGAATGGGTCTCGGAAGATGTTTAGTCATCTTAGTGAGAATCCAATTTCCAAACCGCCCGGATGGAAGAATATAGATCAAGACAAAGGCGGATTTAAAAGCAAAGTTTGGGATCCTGGAATCTATTCTGACATTCGTCACCCCGGGAGCCTGAGAATCTGTTTGAAGCTGCTCAAAAGCTTTACATGCCTAGTTTGGGATCCCGGAGGCTGTTGGCATTCCAAACATTGGTGGAGATTTCTGGATGAATTTAAGCATAAGCCACCATAACAGGAAGCTCATCAAATGTCCAACTTAAGGACGTTAACTAAAAGTGCTAGGTGGGAGACAACCCACCATGGTATGATCGTCCCTGTTTCAATTTTATTTCGTTTTGTTTATTTTTTATATATATTATTTTATTTTCATTGAACCTGGATATTATTCGTAGCATTTGCATTAGCATTGTATACTGCATAATTGCATATAAAAAAAATTTTGTACGCGACGCGTAAGCATCACTGATGCGTCCGCGTCACAAGAGCATTGGGAAGAAAAGGAAAGTGAACAGAAAGTCACGCGAAAGCGTGGCTAGAGGCGTGCCTTTGGCACAAATTGGTCCACGCGACCGCGTCGCTAACGCGTTCGCATCAGTTGCGAAAAAATACCTTCCACGCGTCCGCGTCACTCACGCGAATGCATGACCTGGAAATCGGCGTAAAGATCCAACGCCCAAAAATCTGGGCTAGAATCGTGCGACTGGTGTGCGTTTAGCACAAAATGGCCCACGCGTTCGCGTCCCTGACGGGAACGCGTCACTTGCAAAACACTCATCCCACACGAAAGCGTGAGAGACACGTCCGCGTCGCGTGGATATCATAGCCCCCTAAATGGAAACAGAGAGTTGCGCTGAAACGACGCTGGAACTGTGCGTTTAGCACAATTTACAGCGACGCGGTCGCGTGCCTCACGCGTCCGCGTCATCCATCTTTTACCCAACCCACACGATCGCGTCAATCACGCGACCGCGTCAATCCCATTTCACCCTAGCCACGCGATCGCGTCCCCCACGCGTTCGCGTGGATTCAAAATCACTAACCCCCTTTTCACGTGAAACCCTACCCGTCGCACCCCATAACCCCCTTTACCACCCCCTCCACCATTAAACCCTACCTTAGCCCCCTGCCACCGCCCCTGCTCCACCACCGCGCCGCCGTGCTCCTCCCAGCGCTGTCGCGTCCCACCACCATCTCTCTGCCCTCATCTTTGTTCCATACATTTGTCCTTTCTACACACCAGGTTCCGCCATACTGCGATTCCTCTTTTCGATTCCTTAGTTAGTTTTTCAATTTTTGTTCAGAATAGGATAGTTAGAGATGCATGTTTGTAGTGGTTTTTAGGTGGTTAGGTAGCTAGGATGTGGTTAGTGGATTTAGGCCTGATAATTGCGCCGTTCTTGTTACTTGTTTTATCTATTTCGCAATTCTGATTTTGCTGTGATGATCATATTGTTCATACATTGTTCTTCCATGTTTCTTGTTGCTGTTACACTGCTCTTTCATGTTCATGTTATTTGTGTCTATTTGTAGCTTTATTTGAATTCATATGAACTGTTTTTTCTAGTTGTTTATTACCCGGGAATGTCCAATTTTAGCCGGAATGCTGCCCAATTTTCTGCAAATTGTTTCATTTTCATTCATGTATTGGTCTTGGCAATTTCGCATTTTACATTACTTAGCTATAACCAAACCAATTCATGAATGCACGGGCTCGCATTCTTATTCCTTTCGATTCCCTGGTTAATAACTTGCACTATTGATGATTTCATGTTAGTTTTGCAACTTTTCTATCCTTCTGAACTATCATCAATAACCTGATATTTTTGCTTGAATATGAGTTGATTATTCTTTAAATTTGTGAATTTATTGTTACCTAGGAAACATTTTACATGCCACTCACTTTAATTTTCTTTCTCCTAACTCACTGATTTCCACTTTCTAACCTCTTTTTCACTCCTAACCATATTATCCTTCGATCTTCTCTTTTCGATTTTTAACTAACTACTTTAACTTTCTAACTCAAGGCATGATTATTGTTTTTCCTAATTAACATGAATTCTACTTATAATATATTTTGGATTGTGATTTTTTATCTCAGATTTTTAACTCAAATACAGTCCATAATGCACATATACTTAACTCATTTCATAATTCTACTACTCTTTTGCCACTATGTGCTTTTATTGCTATTATTCTATTTGCCTACTTGTTTTCCTGCTTTTGTTCTTCAATTATATCCTGGAATTTTTGCTTTTCAGGATGTCTGACCCTCAGCGCAAAGGAAAGTGCAAAGCAACCACTGGTAAAAGGAAAAGAGGTGAATCATCTATGTCCATCCTCGACGTTTTGCATGACGACTCCTGGCGGGAAAAGCACTTTACCCCGCAGGAGAAGGCTGACCAGCTCCTCACTGCCAATGATCCAGTTAAATTTGCAAACAGATACTATGAGCTGAAGTATCCAGTGTTTGCCACCTCTAGGAACCTGTACCTGGAGAGAACTCTGAAAATTCCAGAAGAACTACAGCAGTACACCTCCGAACAGATAAAACAGAGAGGCTGGTTCTTCTTGGAGAGAAACTTGACAGAGGTCAATGCTTTCTGGGTCAGAGAGTTTTACTGCAACTATTTTAAGACTTTCCTAGATGCAGTGCACCTCAGAGGGAAACAGATTTTGGTCACTGAGGAAGCTATTGAGGACATCCTCCACCTTCAGCCTAAATCAGATCAACCTGACGGTTACCAAAAGGCTGAAGAGGATATGCGCTTTATGAGATTTACTAGGATGCTGTCAAACAGAGAATAGCCCTTGATCCTATTGTCCCATGGGTCATGGGAAAGAACACAGTGATGCCTAAGGGAATCAAGCTGATGTATCTGAATGATGAGGCTCGACTCTAGCACCATATTCTGAGCAACTATGTGATGCCGAGCACTCATGATCACCCTCGTCTAGTGTGTGATGGAGGGTAAGGACCTGTATCTTCCACGTTTCATCCGGTACTATATGGCCAGGGTCCATGTGAGAGGCACTCTCCCCTTCCCTTATCTGATCACCCAGCTGGCCCGTCGAGCTGACGTGCCTTGGGAGCTTGCTGATGAGAAGCCACCTACTGCGGACTGCAAGAAGATTATCCCTCACAGCAGGAAGTTTCAGGCTTTAGGCCACAGAACCCCATTCCTCACCGCTTCTGATGAGACCGCCACACCTTCAGCTACCCCTTCTCCATCCACTGTTGCACTAGCTACCACCACTGCACCTCCACCTGCTTCAGAGCCCATTTACCACCTCGTGCACCGCTTATTTCAGCAGCTGGACCAGATGGAGTGCCGCAACTGGCGGCGATATGAGAAATCTGAAAGTCGCAACAAGCGACGCTATGAGCACCTCAAGTTGATGATCCGATCCGGCGGCGACATCCCCTCCGAGCCTGACACCCCTTCTGATACATCTGAGGTGGAGGAGGATGATCACGAGGAGGAGGCACCTACCCAGGCTGAGCAGGCAGGACCAGAGCAGGCTGCGCTACAGCATGAGGAGCCACACCAGCTACAGGCCGTAGATCTGGAGATTCCTATGCAGTCAGCGCCTCCCTTGCAGCAGACAGATCCTCCTACACTTATCCAGTCTGTAGACCCTCAGACCACCACAGAGACACCAGCAGCCCATTCTTCCGGTGATGACACTTCTTCACACCCAGCTTGAGTGAGCATCGGGGACGATGCTATATTTTAAGTGTGGGGAGGTCGCCATCCCTGGCCTATCTTTTTGGTGAACCACTACATACTCTTTTTATCTTATTTTGTTTATTTTTTTGTATTTTTATTTTTCAGTACTTATACATTGTTCTTTTGCTATATTTTTACTTTATTTTCGCATTTTGCACTTTAGTTTATATCTTTGACATTTAGTTTAGTTTGCAATTCTAAACTTATTAGTTATAGAATATGTGAATTAATTAGTATAGTTTACCCTCTTAGCATATGATAGTTGGTTTAATTGAAAATAAAAGGAGTAAACTAGAAACTTTAGTAAATTAAAACAATTCACGCACCTTGTATATATAGCATTACATGTTAGTTAGTTAACAACATTCCATCAAGGAGGAATGCACATGGGACAAAATTTCAAAAATTAAAATTAATGCATGAGCTTGCAATACAAAGTGGGAGAATTTGGGTCAATAGATAAAGGAACTTTTAATTTATATAAAGTATGTATGTTAGGTGAGATCTTAGACTAATCAAGGATTCACTTATTAGCTCACTTAGCCTTATACATATACCCTTACCTTTACCTTGGCCCCATTACAACCTTGAAAAAGACCTCATGATTTTTGTATGTCTGTATTCCATATTTGTTGATTGGTTAGATGAAGAACAAAGTTTTAGAAAGCAAGTAAAGAAAAAGAATAGAGTGAATAACCCAATAAACACTGAGTGACTAGAGAGTAAACACAAAATCCAGTGAGGGTTCAATAGCTCATCACCATATATCTCTGCTTAATTGTTAATTGTCTTGCAAGTTTGTGAAATACTTTTACCCATCTCAATTATAAAAGTGCTTTAACAATATCTAAGGTTTGGCTATGCATATATAATTCCTTGAGGATATGAATTAATTTAACTATATGTAAGTTTTATATACAAGTGAATAAAAACTAGAATTGCATGACTCATTTAGGTAGCTTGCATTTAGAGTAGATTGCTGATGAGCGGATAATTTATACGCTTTTTGGCATTATTTTTAGTATGTTTTTAGTAGAATCTAGTTACTTTTAGGGATGTTTTCATTAGTTTTTATGTTAAATTCACATTTCTGGACTTTACTATGAGTTTGTGTATTTTTCTGTGATTTCAGGTATTTTCTGGCTGAAATTGAGGGACTTGAGCAAAAATCAGATTCAGAGGTTGAAGAAGGACTGCTGATGTTGTTGGATTCTGATCTCCCTGCACTCAAAATGGATTTTTTGGAGCTACAGAACTCAAAATGGCACGCTTCCAATTGCGTTGGAAAGTAGACATCCAGGGCTTTTCAGCAATATATAATAGTTCATACTTTGGCCGAGTTTAGATGACGTAAAAGGGCGTTGAACGCCAGTTCTACGCTGCTATCTGGAGTTAAACGCCAAAAACATGTCACAAACCAGAGTTGAACGCCAGAAATACGTTACAACCTGGCGTTCAACTCCAGAAAGAGCCTCTGCACGTGTAACATTCAAGCTCAGCCCAAGCACACACCAAGTGGGCCCCGGAAGTGGATTTATGCATCAATTACTCACTTCTGTAAACCCTAGTAGCTAGTTTATTATAAATAGAACTTTTTACTATTGTATTAGACATCTTGGGACGTCTGGTTCTTAGATCATGGGGGCTGGCCATTCGGCCATGCCTAAACCTTTCACTTATGTATTTTCAATGGTAGAGTTTCTACACTCCATAGATTAAGGTGTGGAGCCCTGCTGTTCCTCAAAGATTAATGCAAAGTACTACTGTTTTTCTATTCAATTCAACTTATTCCGCTTCTAAGATATTCATTCACACTTCAACCTGAATGTGATGAACGTGACAATCATCATCATTCCCTATGAACGTGTGCCTGACAACCACTTCGGTTCTACCTTAGATTGAATGAGTATCTCTTGGATCTCTTAATCAGAATCTTCGTAGTATAAGCTAGATTGATGGCGGCATTCATGAGAGTCCGGAAAGTCTAAACGTTGTCTGTGGTATTCCGAGTAGGACTCTGGGATTGAATGACTGTGATGAACTTCAAACTCGCGATTGCTGGGCGTAGTGACAGACGCAAAAGGAGGGTGAATCCTATTCCAGCATGATCGAGAACCTCAGATGATTAGCCGTGCTGTGACAGAGCATTTGGACCATTTTCACAAGAGGATGGGACGCAGCCATTGACAACGGTGATGTCCTTACATAAAGCCAGCCATGGAAAGGAGTAGGATTGATTGGATGAAGACAGCAGGAAAGCAGAAGTTCAGAGGGACAAAAGCATCTCCATACCTTTATCTGAAATTCTCACCAATGATATACATAAGTATTTCTATCTTTATTTTCTGTTTATTCGAAAACTCCATAACTATTTGATATCCGCCTGATTGAGATTTACAAGGTGACCATAGCTTGCTTCAAGCCAACAATCTCCGTGGGATCGACCATTACTCACGTAAGGTTTTATTACTTGGATGACCCAGTGCACTTGCTGGTTAGTTGTATCGAAGTTGTGAATGAAAAACGATATATTAAGACATGCATACAGAGTTTTTAGTGCCGTTGCCTGAGATCACAATTTCGTGCACCAAGTTTTTGGCGCCGTTGCCGGAGATTGTTCGAGTTTGGACAACTGACGGTTCATCTTGTTGCTCAGATTAGGTAAATTTCTTTTTGTTTTATTTTCAAAAATTTTTCAAAAATCTTTCAAAAATTTCTCATCTGTTTTCGAAAAAAAAAATTATTAAAAAAAATGTTTTCAAAAAAAATATATTTTTCTTCAGAATTTTTAAGAATGAATTCTAGAGTTTCATGGTAACATGTTAAATCCTATCTGGCTGTAAAGCCATACCTAAACTGCTTTGGGATTGGTCTTCAACTAATCACTTCAATGCATGTAATAGCATACTAAAGCTTGGATGGCTATTAAGCCATGCCTGACCCTCAGATTGGAGCTTTAGACTAAGATTGCAAGATTCCTGGAATTCATATTAAAAATTTTGAATCCTTATTTTCTTTTTCAAATAATTTTCAAAAATCTAAAAAAATAAAAAAATCATAAAAATAAAAAACATTTCATGTTTCTTGTTTGAGTCTTGAGTCAAATTGTAAGTTTGGTGTCAACTGCATATTCATTTTGCATTTTTCGAAAATTCATGCATCCATGGTGTTCTTCATGATCTTCAAGTTGTTCTTGGTAAGTCTTCTTGTTTGATCTTGATGTTTTCTTGTTTTGTATCTTTTGTTGTTTTTCATATGAATTTTTGCATTCATATTGTCTGAACATGAAAGATTTCTAAGTTTGGTGTCTTGCATGTTTTCTTTGCATATAAAAATTTTTAAAAATAAGTTCTTGATGTTCATCTTGACATTCAAAGTGTTCTTGGTGTTCATCTTGACATTCATAGTGTTCTTGCATTCATCACATACTTTGATCCAAAATTCCCATGCATTGCATCATTTTCATGTTTTTCTCTCTCATCATTAAAAATTCAAAAATAAAAAAAAATATCTTTCCCTTTTTCTCTCTTAAAATTTCGAAAATTAGATTTGACTTTTTCAAAATTTTTAAAATTCTAGTTACTTTTATGAGTCAAATCAAATTTTCAATTTAAAAATCTCATCTTTTTCAAAATCTTTTTCAAAAATCAAATCTTTTTCATTTTTCTTGGTTATTTTCGAAAATTTTAAAAATATTTTTCAAAAATATTTTTCTTATCTTTATTACATAATTTTCGAAAATAACATCATCAATTAATGTTTTGATTCAAAAATTTAAAGTTTGTTACTTACTTGTTAAGAAAGATTCAAACTTTAAGTTCTAGAATCATATCTTGTGATTTCTTGTGAATCAAGTCATTAATTGTGATTTTAAAAATTAAATATTTTTCAAAACTAATTTCAATCATATCTTTTCAAAAATATCTTTTTATCTTATCTTTTTCAAAATCATATCTTTTTCAAAAAAATTTGATTTTAAAATATCTTTTCTAACTTCTTATCTTCTCATCTCTTCAAAATTGATTTTCAAATTTGTTTCAACTAACTAACTAACTTTTTGTTTGTTTCTTATCTTTTTCAAAACCACCTAACTAACTCTCTCTCTCTAATTTTCAAAAATATCTTCCCCCTTTTTCAAAATTTCTTTTTAATTAACTAATTGTTTTAATTTTTTATTTTAATTTTCAAAAATTACTAACCTTTTTCAAAAACTATTTTCGAAAATCACTAACTCTTTTTCAAAAATTAGTTTCGAAAATTCTCTTTCTCTCTCATCTCACATCTCTGCTCTCCTCACCCTTGTGTTTCTTTCCTTACATTACATTCTTTTCTTCTTCTTTTCTTCTACTCACACAGGGACCTCTATACTGTGGTAAAAAGGATCCCTATTATTATTATTTTTCTGTTCTCTCTTTTTTATATGAGCAGGAGCAAGGACAAGAATATTCTTGTTGAAGCAGATCCAGAACCTGAAAGGACTCTGAAGAGGAAACTAAGAGAAGCTAAATTACAACAATCCAGCAAGCACCTTTCAGAAATTTTCGAACAGGAAGAGGAGATGGCAGCCGAAAATAATAATAATGCAAGGAGGATGATTGGTGACTTTACTGCACCTAATTCCAATTTACATGGAAGAAGCATCTCCATCCCTACCATTGGAGCAAACAATTTTGAGCTGAAACCTCAGCTAGTTTCTCTGATGCAGCAGAACTGCAAGTTTCATGGACTTCCATCTGAAGATCCCTTTCAGTTCTTAACTGAATTCTTGAATGGAGTAGATCCTGAAGTCTACAGGCTCATGCTTTTCCCTTTTGCTGTAAGAGACAGAGCTAGAATCTGGTTGGACTCTCAACCTAAGGATAGCCTGAACTCTTGGGATAAGCTGGTCAAGGCTTTCCTAGCCAAGTTCTTTCCTCTCAAAAGCTGAGCAAGCTTAGAGTGGATGTTCAGACCTTCAGACAGAAAGAAGGTGAATCCCTCTATGAAGCTTGGGAGAGATACAAGGAACTGACCAAAAAGTGTCCTTCTGACATGCTTTCAGAATGGACCATCCTGGATATATTCTATGATGGTCTGTCTGAGTTATCTAAGATGTCATTGGATACTTCTGCAGGTGGATCCATTCACCTAAAGAAAACGCCTGCAGAAGCTCAAGAACTCATTGACATGGTTGCTAATAACCAGTTCATGTACACTTCTGAGAGGAATCCTATGAGTAATGGGACGCCTCAGAAGAAGGGAGTTCTTGGAATTGATACTCTGAATGCCATACTGGCTCAGGACAAAATATTAACTCAGCAAGTCAATATGATTTCTCAGAGTCTGAATGGAATGCAAGCTGCATCCAACAGTACTCAAGAGGCATCTTCTGAAGAAGAAGCTTATGATCCTGAAAACCCTGCAATTGCAGAGGTAAATTACATGGGTGAATCTTATGGAAACACCTACAATTCATCATGGAGAAATCATCCAAATTTCTCATGGAAGGATCAACAAAAGCTTCAACAAGGCTTTAATAATGGTGGAAGAAACAGGTTTAGCAATAGCAAGCCTTTTCCATCATCCACTCAGCAACAGACAGAGAACTCTGAACAAAATACTTCTAATTTAGTAAACTTAGTCTCTGATTTATCTAAGGCCACTGTAAGTTTCATGAATGAAACAAGGTCATCCATTAGAAATTTGGAGGCACAAGTGGGCCAGCTGAGTAAAAGGATCACTGAAATCCCTCCTAGTACTCTCCCAAGCAATACAGAAGAGAATCCAAAAGGAGAGTGCAAGGCCATTGAATTAATTACCATGGCCAAACCCAAAATAGAGGAGGAGGACGTGAATCCCAAGGAGGAAGACCTCCTGGGATGTCCAGTGATCAATAAGGAGCTTCCCTCTGAGGAACCAAAGGAATCTGAGGCTCAACTAGAGACCATAGAGATTCCATTAAACCTCCTTATGCCCTTCATGAGCTCTGACGAGTATTCATCTTCTGAAGAGAATGAGGATATTACTGAAGAGCAAGTTACCAAGTACCCTGGTGCAATCATGAAGCTGAATGCCAAATTATTTGGTATTGAGACTTGGGAAGATGAACCTCCCTTGTTCACCAATGAACTAAGTGATCTGGATCAACTAACATTGCCTCAGAAGAAACAGGATCCTGAAAAGTTCGTAATACCTTGTACCATAGGCACCATGATCTTTGAAAAGGCTCTATGTGACCTTGGGTCAGGGATAAACCTCATACCCCTCTCTGTAATAGAGAAACTGGGAATCTTTGGGGTGCAAGCTACTAAAATCTCATTAGAGATGGCAGACAATTCAAGAAAACAGGCTTATGGACAAGTAGAGGACGTGTTAGTAAAGGTTGAAGGCCTTTACATCCCTGCTGATTTCATAATCCTAGATACTGGGAAGGATGAGGATGAATTCATCATCTTTGGAAGACCCTTCCTAGCCACAGCAAGAGCTGTGATTGATGTTGACAGAGGCGAACTAGTCCTTCAATTGAATGAGGACTCCCTTGTGTTTAAAACTCGAGGTCATCCTTCTGTAAACATGGAGAGGAAGCATAAAAAGCTTCTCTCAAAACAGAGTCAACCAGAGCCCCCACAGTCAAACTCTAAGTTTGGTGTTGGGAAGTCTCAACAATGCTCTGAACACCTGTGAGGCTCCATGAGAGCCCACTGTCAAGCTATTGACATTAAAGAAGTGCTTGTTGGGAGGCAACCCAATTTTTATTTAACTATATTTTTATTAGTTATATGTCTTTATAGGTACATGATCATGTGGAGTCACAAAATAAATATAAAAATTGAAAACAGAATCAAAAACAGCAGAAGAAAAATCACACCCTGGAGGAGGATCTCACTGGCGTTTAAACGCCAGTAAGGAGCATCTGGCTGGCGTTCAACGCCAGAACAGAGCATGGTTCTGGCGCTGAACGCCCAAAATGGGCAGCATCTGGGCGTTTGAACGCCAGAATTGCACCCTGGAGAAGAGCTGGCGCTGAACGCCCAGAACAAGCATGGTTCTGGCGTTCAACGCCAGAAATGGGCAACAAATGGGCGTTCAACGCCCAGAACAAGCACCAATCTGGCGCTGAATGCCCAGAGTTGTGTGCAAGGGCATTTTGCATGCCTAATTTGGTGCAAGGTTGTAAATCCTTGAACACCTCAGGATCTGTGGACCCCACAGGATCACCTCAGGATCTGTGGACCCCACAGGATCACCTCAGGATCTGTGGACCCCACAGGATCCCCACCTACCTCCACTCACTTCTTCTTATCCCTCTTTCACACAATCCCATAAACACTCTTCACCAATCACCTCAATCTCTCTTCCCTATCACCACTTCACCACTCACATCCATCCACTCTTCCCCATAAACCTATCTCATAAATCCCACCTACCTTCAAAATTCAAAATCAATTTCCCACACAAACTCACCCTATATGGCCGAACCTTACCCCCCCTCCCTTCCCTATATATAGCCCTCCATTCTTCCTCATTTTCACACAACACAACCCTCTCTTCTCTTCTTGGCCGAATACACCCCTCCCCCCTCTCCTCCATATTTTCTTCTTCTTCTTCATCTATTCTTTCTTTTCTTGCTCGAGGACGAGCAATATTCTAAGTTTGGTGTGGTAAAAGTATAAGCTTTTTGTTTTTCCATTACCATTGATGGCACCTAAGACCGGAGAATCCTCTAGAAAAGGGAAAGAAAAGACAAAAGCTTCCACCTCTGAGTCATGGGAGATGGAAAGATTCATCTCCAAAGCTCATCAAGACCACTTCTATGATATTGTGGTCAAGAAGAAGGTGATCCCCGAGGTCCCTTTCAAGCTCAAAAGAAATGAGTATCCGGAGATCCGATATGAACTCCAAAGAAGAGGTTGGGAAGTTCTAACAAAACCCATCCAACAAGTCGGCATCCTAATGGTTCAGGAGTTCTATGCCAATGCATGGATCACTAGGAACCATGATCAAAGTAAGAACCCAAACCCAAAGAATTATATTACAATGGTTCGGGGGAAATACTTAGATTTTAGTCCGGAGAATGTGAGATTGGCGTTCAACTTGCCTATGATGCAAGGAGATGCACACCCCTACAGTAGAAGGGTCAACTTTAATCAAAGGTTGGACCAAGTCCTCATGGACATATGTGTGGAAGGAGCTCAATGGAAGATTGACTCCAAAGGCAAGCTGGTTCAACTAAGAAAACTGGACCTCAAGCCTGTAGCTAGAGGATGGTTGGAGTTCATCCAACGCTCCATCATCCCCACTAGCAAACGATCTGAAGTTACTGTGGATCGGGCAATCATGATCCATAGCATAATGATTGGAGAAGAAGTAGAAGTTCATGAAGTCATCTCCCTTGAACTCTACAAAATAGCCGAAAAGCCCTCTCCTGGGGCAAGGCTAGCTTTTCCTCATCTTATTTGCCATCTATGTTACTCAGCTGGAGCTTTCATAGAAGGAGACATTCCCATTGAGGAAGAAAAGCCCATCACTAAGAAAA
>NC_029794.2:120850023-120850109 GCF_000816755.2 Arachis ipaensis
CATTCTCTGTTTTTCGTTTTCTATGTTAAGTGCTTATCCATGTTTGTGTCTTCATTACATGATCATTAGTAGTTAGTAACTATGTT
>NC_029794.2:120851290-120855912 GCF_000816755.2 Arachis ipaensis
TGATGCTGTTGGATTCTGACCTCCCTGCACTCAAAATAGATTTTCTGGAGCTACAGAACTCAAAATGGCGCGCTTCCAATTGCGTTGGAAAGTAGACATCCAGGGCTTTTCAGCAATATATAATAGTCCATACTTTGGCCGAGTTTAAATGACGTAAAAGGGCGTTGAACGCCAGTTCTACGCTGCTATCTGGAGTTAAACGCCAGAAACATGTCACAAACCAGAGTTGAACGCCAGAAATACGTTACAACCTGGCGTTCAACTCCAGAAAGAGCCTCTGCACGTGTAACATTCAAGCTCAGCCCAAGCACACACCAAGTGGGCCCCGGAAGTGGATTTATGCATCAATTACTCACTTCTGTAAACCCTAGTAGCTAGTTTATTATAAATAGAACTTTTTACTATTGTATTAGACATCTTGGGACGTCTGGTTCTTAGATCATGGGGGCTGGCCATTCGGCCATGCCTGAACCTTTCACTTATGTATTTTCAACGGTAGAGTTTCTACACTCCATAGATTAAGGTGTGGAGCTCTGTTGTTCCTCAAAGATTAATGCAAAGTACTACTATTTTTCTATTCAATCAACTTATTCCGCTTCTAAGATATTCATTCACACTTCAACCTGAATGTGATGAACGTGACAATCATCATCATTTCCTATGAACGCGTGCCTGACAACCACTTCCGTTCTACCTTAGATTGAATGAGTATCTCTTGGATCTCTTAATCAGAATCTTCGTGGTATAAGCTAGATTGATGGGGGCATTCATGAGAGTTCGGAAAGTCTAAACCTTGTCTGTGGTATTCCGAGTAGGACTCTGGGATTGAATGACTGTGATGAACTTCAAACTCGCGATTGTTGGGCGTAGTGACAGACGCAAAAGGAGGGTAAATCCTATTCCAGCATGATCGAGAACCTCAGATGATTAGCCGTGCTGTGACAGAGCATTTGGACCATTTTCACAAGAGGATGGGACGCAGCCATTGATAACGGTGATGCCTCCAGACGATTAGCCATGCAGTGACAGCGCATCGGACCATTTTCCAGAGATGATACAAAGTAGCCATTGACAACGGTGATGTCCTTACATAAAGCCAGCCATGGAAAGGAGTAGGATTGATTGGATGAAGACAGCAGGAAAGCAGAAGTTCAGAGGGACGAAAGCATCTCTATACCTTTATCTGAAATTCTCACCAATGATATACATAAGTATTTCTATCTTTATTTTCTGTTTATTTGAAAACTCCATAACTATTTGATATCCGCCTGATTGAGATTTACAAGGTGACCATAGCTTGCTTCAAGCCGACAATCTCCGTGGGATCGACCATTACTCACGTAAGGTTTTATTACTTGGACGACCCAGTGCACTTGCTGGTTAGTTGTATCGAAGTTGTGAAGGAAAAACGATTTATTAAGACGTGCGTACAGAGTTTTTAGCGCCGTTGCCTGAGATCACAATTTCGTGCACCAATTGCATTGCATGAAATTCCACCACCTTACCTTATTCTTTACCTTGGATTTAGCATGAGGACATGCTATTGTTTAAGTGTGGGGAGGTTGATAAACCCATATTTTATGATGTATTTTGTGCTCAATTTAAGTGATTTATTCAATCCTTCACCCACTTATTCATGTAATTTGCATGGTTTTACTTTCCCTTCCTTATTATGTGATATATGTGAAAAACATGTTTCCTATGCTTTAGAAATATTTTCTTCGTTCTAAATTTTTTTTAATAAATCTTTAAATTTAAAAAAAAAATAAAAAAATCTTAATTTTTTTTGTCAATTATTTATTTCCTATCAAATATTATTAGAACACTTGTCAAAAATTAACTTATATTTATGAGATATTTAAATAAACTTTTTCACAAAACTAGTATTAACAAAACAACACCCCACTTTTTACATTATAAAAGTATCCAAAGAACCGTCTGTTATTCATTTTCAAATTGGGTAAAGTATATTTTTTGTCCCTGAAGTTTACTAAAAGTTTCAAAAATACCCCTAAGTTTTAATTTGTTTCAATTTTATCCTTAATGTTTTCGATTTGCATCAATTTTATCCTTATCTTCAAATTTTTTGGTCAAACTATGGTCAACATTAATTTTTTCCAATAACACCCCCCAAACCCTATTCTCTTTCATCATCATCAAGAACTCTCTTTCATTATCATCAAGAACAACAACTAGCCTACATCCCCGCCGCCGTTTGCGCCCCAACTCCGGCCACCGCAAGTGATGTATATCAAATCCTCCTTCTCTCTTTCATGGAGAAGACTCCATTACAAGACCCAGCATTCCACCACTGACCCCTGACCATGGCTCCAACCAATAAGTACTACGAAGCACTTGAAATCGAATCCATCAACATTTAAAAAGAAGAAGCAAAATAAAAAATGGGCAACAGCAACATCAACAACAACAAAACACAACAACAGCTCCATGCAACAACAGATCAAAACTCCATAACAAATAAGAGGTACATGTCCCTTCTGATTCTCAATTACTTTCTTCTCTTTGTGGGTACTGTATATATCTTCAAGCATGTTCTCAAAGATTTCAACAAAAAGATTCTACCTTTATCATCTTCGTTGGAATCATGTTGGGAATCAACAACCTTCTCTTCTCATGGGGCGTTATATCTTTCAGTTTGCAAGTGTTGAAGGTAAGGTTCCATGGAAGTTGTTGGAGTCAAGCCAGAAATGCTCGAGCTTCTTTAGAGCTCCGATGGTGACCGAAATCCCACCGAAAAAGCCATTGTAGGACAAGTTAATGAGCTGGCGTTGAGATTTGGAGGAGAAGTTCATTGGAACATCGCCGGAAAATATGTGGGAAGACAAATCGAGGTACCAAAGGAAGTTCGTTATGTGGCCGAAGAGCGTGCCGGAGAAGAGGTTGTGAGCGAGATTGAGTAGCTGGAGGTTGGCGAGGTTAGGTTGGCGAGGTTGAGGAGCGGCGGAGGGAGGTGGCTGGAGAGGGAGTTGTTCTAGAGGTAGACTACACAGCAGAAGAAATAATCAGAGAGGGAGTGAGGGATGGCCGGATGGGACTGTTGCTGAGTGAGTTTGGGGATGATGATGAAAGAGAATAGGGTTTGGGGGGTGTTATTGGAAAAAATTAATGTTGACCATAGTTTGACCAAAAAATTTGAAGATAAGGATAAAATTGATGCAAATCGAAAATATTAAGGATAAAATTGAAACAAATTAAAACTTAGGGGTATTTTTGAAACTTTTAGTAAACTTCAGAGACAAAAAATATACTTTACCCTTTCAAATTTATGTGGTTTCGCTTTGACGACTTTTCTTTCTTTTCTCTTCCGCAAAGAGTATGAGTGATGATATTCATATACCTCTGTTCTTTCTCCTTCCTAGAATTTTGAAATGTTTTTGCGATGTTTTTTAATTTTTAATATATAAAATAAATTAACTATTTACTTATATATTTTTTAATAATTATGCTACATGTACACAGGAACGAACACATAGCGCAAGTGGAGGTCTTAGCTTCTCAACTTAAAAAGAAAAAATAGTAGTAAAAAGACTAACCCAATCTCTTTCTCTCTCTGAAAGCTTAGCTAGTGTTATTTCCTTCTTCCTCAATCTAGTGCCATAAAAGTATGCTCTGAGCTTGCCTCTTTAGGAGGACCCTGCTCATCAGAAAATGGCATGGATCAGATCCACGAAAATTTCTCATAGTGGAAAAGGGACTCAATGTTATAATGCTAAGTTTTGCTCGGACCCTTTGATCTCACTCGTTATAATGACTAGAAAGAGTGATTGGGATAAGCAAACGATGCATTGTCTCGTTGTCATCCTGAAGTACTGGAGATCCACCCCTGTGGTATCAGAGCCTCAGGTTGATAAGAGGAAGAAGAAGGTATTACTAGTAAAAGCAAGTAAGAGAGAATCACTAAACATAATCATAAATCTCACAGACTCATCAAGTTCTTCTCAACCTATACATCACTCTACTCCTCTAAGTATAGACCGATTACCCTCCAGTTTAAAGAAAACTCTTGGAAATAAGATTGATCAGTTGATAGAATTCACTCATGTTCCAGAAGACTCTCGAACCCCGGCCACTGAATACCCTCTCATAAGTCCTTACTCTTTCTACCACAGACAAAAGAAATCAACCCTCACTTCTATTCGCCATCTCATCCATAGAAACCCTTCTCCCCCTCCCAAAGAAGTCATCCAGTTCTCTAATCTCCAACAGTGTGGTTTAAAAGCCACTACTGCTGAACAATACATAACCTTAGAAATCCCACAAGAACTCATCCAAAACTACCAAAACCAAGGCTACACTCATATGCATCTAGGGGCTGTCAGGCTCATTCTTACCCTTCATGGAAGGAGATCTCTTCCGGTAACAGCCAAAGTTGCTCTTTTAGATACTACTTTCAAAGAATATCAACATGCCTTGATCGGAGCATTAGTAACAACACTCTCAAATGGAAGTGTCATTCTTACTATAGCTCCTAATTTCACCATGAGATTATCAGATCCTACGATAAGTCAAAGGTTGAAAATCCAAATACAATTGGTAGGAGTAATTCAAGACTCTAATGCTGAACAGGCCACCTTACATCACCAAGTTCTCTACAGAATCCA
>NC_029794.2:120874748-120933958 GCF_000816755.2 Arachis ipaensis
TGAAAATCCAAATACAATTGGTAGGAGTAATTCAAGACTCTAATGCTGAACAGGCCACCTTACATCACCAAGTCCTCTACAGAGTCCAAGATCATGCTCTTGATCTTAATCTCCCAAACACCACTGGAGAGGCATTATTCATGTTTACAGACAGTGCTGGAGGACCTGCAATAGTAAATATTCCAAGGATGATCACTACTGAAGAACTTTCTTCTATCATTCCGTTGGAATGGATTACTGATTATGAGAAAGCCTTCCCAAAAGAACAGGTTGATGTTCATACTACAGCACCTCCAACTATTACTCATAATAGTGATGGTACGGTAACGACTGTTTTCCAGAAACCTGGAATGACCAAACAAATTTCACTGCAAAGATCATCCTTCAGAAGGATCAATATGATCTCTCCTGTTCAGGTACAAACAACTCATGATCAAAATGATCCACCAGTGCATTTCTATGAGAATGGAAAACCTGTTTACGTCTCTCACATAAATGGCCACTTCATTTGGGATGTTGATCCCTTTATGTGCGATTCTGACTGTGACTGTGCTGATCAATGGAGTGACACTGATGATGAAGATTATGCTAGAAGACGGAGGAACAAGAAAAAAAAGAAGAAGTTGTTGCAAGCCCCATGCTCCTTTAAAAGACCTGAGCCTCCTGATGATGCTGAATCAGCTCCAATGCTCAGAAAGAAACCAACGCTCAAGAGGACGAAACTGTCTCGGAAAAGCTTCGCAGATTATCCTTTTCAGCCAGTCGATACAATCCCATGTATTGCCACCCTCAGATCTTAAGAGGAAGAATTCCCACCTTTAGTGACCCAAACTGATGAAAAGAAAATCACAAGGAGATCTTATGTGATACCTCAAGGAATCACTCCACATGGACATTAAGCAACAACTCCTCAAGAAGAAGTGCTCAATTGGCATACAGATAATGCAGTCAGCCAAAATAAAGTAAACCATTCGATGCCGTGATTTGTGTGTTGAGTGCTTTCAGGCTTTATAGGGCAGGAATGACTTAAAGGATGGAAAGGAAACATACAAAAATGGAAGGAAAGCACAAAAATGGAGTTTTGAAGAAAAGGGCAGCGACGCGAACGCGTGGACGAAGCGGCCGCGTGCCCAGCGTGAAAAGGCAGCGACTGACGCGACCGCGTGAAAGATCAGAACTCCAGATGACGCGACCGCGTGATCCACGCGGACGCGTGACAGACGCCACGCACCAGAAACTGCAGAAAATGCCCCCAGCAATTTCTGAACCCCTTTTTGGCCCAGATCCAAGTCCAGAAAACACAGATTAGAGGTTATAAAGTGGGGGAATGTATCCATTCATACGGGGGATTCGATTATTCACTATTCATAATTTTAGATGTAGTTTTTAGAGAGAGAGAGGTTCTCTCCTCTCTCTTAGGTTTTAGGATTAGGATTCCTCTTAAAGGAATTAGGATTTCAACTTCCTCTCAGGTTCAATATTCCTTTTACTTTATATTTCTCTTTTACTTTCAGATACTTTGATGCTTTTATTTAATTACTTATGTTGCCAAATTGGCTTATGAACCATTCATGTTAGGATTTTCTTTATTTAATATAAATTGAGGTATTTCAGATTTATGATTCTTATTTAGCTTTTTATATTCTTGGCTTTAATTGATTAACTGGAGGCTCTCGAGTTATCAAACTTATCGTGGTTGTTAATTGTTATTTTTGTTAATTGAATTGAATCCCACTAACTCTAGTCTTTCCTTAGGAGTTGGCTAGGACTTTGGGATCTAACTAATTAGTCCACTTAACTTTCCCTTGCTTTCGCAAAGGTTAACTAAGTGGGATTAAACTCAATTCTCATCACCATCGATAAGAATAACTAGGATAGGACTTCCGAATTTTCATACCTTGCCAAGAGTTTTATTAGATATTAATTTATTAATTTCTGCAATTTATTTTCCTTGTTCAACCCTTTTTAAAACCCAAAACACTGTTTTCCATAACTAATAATAAGAACACCTCCCTGCAGTTCCTTGAGAAGACGACCCGAGGTTTGAATACTTCGGTTTATAAATTTTATTGGGTTTGTTACTCATGACAACTAAAACGTTTGTACGAAAGAATTTTTTTGTTGATTTAGAAACTATACTTACAACACGATTACTTTCATTCTTTACCGATAGAAAAAAACCGATCGTCAACCATGTAATAAAAATAACCACAACGCAATTAAATCCTACTTGATACACGAATAAATACTAAATAATTACACCAACCAATTAAAATTATATAATTAAACAATTAAATAATTAAAAAAAATCCTAAACGCATTAACACTAAATAATTAAAAATTATTGTACTTCATACATGCATAAACACTAAATAACATCCACGGTCTCTCTAATTACAAAATCACAATAAATTCTAACATTCCATCCGCATTAAATCTAACACCCTAAATTATAAATCTTAAAGTATGATATTGTTCATGTCCTATACACTACAACATACTACATTCTATATTCTAAAGTCTAATATTAAATTATAAATATTAATTTATGTCCTACATTCTATTTTCCATGCCTTATATTCTAGATCTTAAATTCTAAAGTCTAATACTCAACTATAAAAATTAAATTATAAATTCTAACTCCTATACCCTACATACTAGATTCTGTTTTACAAATTCTAACACTCAGAAAAATAAAAACAAGCTAACCTCGTCGACAATAATACCGGCAATGTGGGCAACGCCATTCAATTAGTACAAGTTCTGTTCGTCTGCCATGATGTCCAATTGAAGGTCACTGCTAAGAAAACTCGAATCCGCTCCCAAAGTCCTCCTCCCTCACTATAGAATTTTTTCTATCTAACAATATTGACACTCCACACCAAATAAAGAATCTGTGGCTGGCTATCGCGGTTTTATAGGCCTTTTGAACGTAAACCGTAGCTGCTTCCAATAGTTTACAAACAAGCAACACAACACATAAACTGCTACTGCCTTTAGCTATTTATGACCAAATTCATTCGTTTAGAAACCACTGCTACCTATAGCGGTTTCTGCTTGCATGCTGTTCCACGTAAACCACAACTGTCAGTAGCGGTTTATGTATTGTTCTAATCTGCTGCTACCAGTAGTGATTTCTATAGATTAGTGAAAGTTGCAATTGCGTCTTCCATTATACAAAGTTGTATTCAGGTAAAATATTTCTTTAAACACTTTATTTAAGTGAATTGCCCTATTTTCAGAGACTAATTTAACTCCGTATAAATTTATGATATGTCAATCAATCATTTTTTAATATGTGGTATTAATCTGTCATATTATCATGTCATGTGGCACTTAATATGACACGTCATTATTTGACTGACAAAAGAATCAATTTAACTTTTGGTTGTACTTTTTAAAAATTAATATGACTAATTTAATTCAGCCAAAATAAAGTAATGCTCCGGATAGATCACACTCTTGATACCCTTGTAGAGAAGACTGAGGGTCTCTCAGTACAATTAAATTCTGTGGCAGAACAAGTAGCTGAACTCAGAGATCGACTCTCGGCACAAGCTTTTCAACTTGATCAAGAACTCAAAGCCTACATTGACAACCGCTACTTTGGCCCAGAATTCCAAAAGAAAAACAGAGAACTGGATCAAGTCAAGGCTCAACTTAGACAAATCGAGATGGACAAAAATAAAATGACTGTACCCCAAACACTGGCTATAGACCCATTATCCATATATCCTAAACCATATCCTTCATACTTACCTGTTTTGTTCCCTCCAACATATTCACCACCAGAAACCCCAGATTATGATTCCATTTTCAAATCCACCTACCATTTAGCCAGACAAGCAAACGCCAAAAATCCATCTCTCCCCAAGGACGGAGTCATTCATCCCAGTCTCAGACCTCTAGTCAACCCAAGTCTCACCCTTCATGGAAACCAGGAAGTTTTTTCAGAGAAGAAAATGTTTCTACAAAAGATAAAGGTATCAAAGAAGGGTCACCTGCTCCAGGACGATCAATTTATACCCTTACTCTGGATACTCAATCACACAGTGAAGAAATTACTGAAGAATCAGGAGATGAGTCTACTGAAATCAGTGAACAAGAAGATGAGGAGTCTGAAGGAGACTATGAAGCAGATCTTTCAGCAATAGCCATGGTCAACCCTGTAGAAGAAGAAGAAGAGATAACCTCTGAAAGGGATGAACCAGAAACTTCAGCTAATCACGACCATATAAGCTCGGTTGAAGTTAAAACTCCTAACAAATGGTTCACTTTTGATGATATCCCACCAGCAAGATACAAGGAAAGGTTAAATGAATTTAGTGCTTGGATCCAGACCAACATGGCCAACCCAAATCTCACAAGCAGACAAGTCTTTGCAGATTTTATAAATCGGATGACTGGCAATCTCCGAGAATGGGCGACTAACCTTTCTGAGTATGAAAGACTCAAGCTCATCAATGGTACCTCTTCACAGTTTCTGGGAATAATACATCAAGAATTTCTAGGAGACATTGCAATTATCAAAAAAAGAAATTCTCAAGAATATTTTGAGATGAAGTGTTGTTCACTCAACAGAAAGGACTTGGAGAAACACTACAAGAAGATGGCTGTTAAATATTATCCTCTTAGAGGAAATAATAATCCGCCACTTAAACAAGTCTTTATAGCATCCTTGCCAGATGAGCTTCAGCCAGAGATACAGCGAATGATGATGACTCTTCGCAAAGAAGTGGCCACCACAACCATTGGAGAAATATACCAGTTGGCTCTAGCCGCCTTGGACAAGTTGTGCGAACAACAACAAATGTTCAAACAACTTAACAAAAACTCAAGCAAACTCAAAGGAGCATGCAGCAAATCCCATCTGAAAATAAAGTGCAAAGAGTCAAGTACGTGTGAATGCAAGCCAAAGAAAAAGACGCATTGGCAATCACCAGCCAAAACATTTCATCAGAAAGCATTCAGAAGGAAAAGAAGCAAGCAAAAGTATCGTTACTTCAAAAGGAGGAAACCCCATACCAAGTCAAACAAATGCTTCATTTGTGGAAAACAAGGATACTTTGCTAAGTCATGCCCTCACAAGACAAAGAAGGAAATAAAAATGCTCCAGTCTTTAATGGATGCTGCTTCTATTGGTGATGAAGAAGATCTAGAGTCAGTACTTGAGGAACAAAGAAGCAAAGATGATGAAACTGAATACGTTTTCCAAAACTCTAACTCAGAAGAGTATAGTTCAGAAGAAGACCTCCCACCAAAAAGGTCTATCTTTACTATATCATCCATTGTTTCCATCACCACAAGAATTCCTAAAGGATCTAATATGCCAGAAGAAGAACTTGGATACCTTGGATCTTTAGGAGTAAAACAGATTGATGGTACTCCTCGACCTCATTTCGACTTAAAAGTCAAGACATCTGTCTATGATAAACCAATAAAAGCTGTTGCATTAATGGACACTGGATCCTGTGCCACTGTCATAAAACCACATGTCTTACCAAAAGAAATGTGGGCACCTTTTTCCAAGAAATTCGCAGCAGCTAACAGTGAGGTCTTCACCATTAATCTCATCTCCAAAAAACCAGTTGGATTGGAGATATTTGCAGGCCAGACCACTTGGCTCAGAGTACTGGGAAGTTATCTCCCAGACAAAGATGTTTTGTTTGGGTTTGATGCTTTCTTCCGAACTCATGGGCTACATATCAAACCCACTGGTCTGAGTTACAAAGGGCAGTTTTTGCCTTTTACAGGGATACAAAGTATCCTCGAAATTCAAGAAGCTCCAGAAGAATATAAGGAGATCCAACAGTTACTCCTCAGTGCTTGCTGTGATAGTCATGATCAATTCAACCACCCTGCTCCTTTATGGAAAAATCTAGAATTTTATGTTCGACTCCCCTTAAAAAAGAATGAAGACATCAACCCTACAAAGGCCACGCATTCAGGGATGAATCCTGAAGATCTTAAGTTGGCAAGAGCTGAATGTGCAGCCCTTCTTGTTCAAGGACTCATTGAACCAACCAACTCCATCTGGGCATATCAAGCATTCTATGTTGAAAAAAGAGCTGAGCAAAATAGAGGAAAAAATAGGCTTGTCATTGATTATAAGCCACTTAATGTCTTCTTACAAGACGACAAGTTTCCTCTACCAAGAATCTCAGTTATTACACAGAGATTAAGTGGAGCAAAGATATTCAGCAAGTTTGACTTAAAAGCTGGATTTTGGCAAATTGGGCTCCATCTTGAGGATAGGTACAAAACAGCATTCTGTATACCTGAAGCCCAATACCAGTGGACGGTAATGCCATTTGGACTCAAAGTAGCCCCATCTCTTTTCCAAAAGGCAATGACCAAAATCTTTGAGCCCATATTACACTCCACGCTCATCTACATTGATGATATCTTACTGTTCTCAAAAGACAGTGAAGCCCACAAAGCACTTATGGCCCAATTTACTCAAATCATCAAAGATCAAGGAATCATGCTATCCTCAAAAAAGAGTTCTATTGCTAGGACAAAAATTGAATTCCTTGGGATGGTTTTCGAGGATGGATTTTTCCAACCAGGAGAACATATTGCCAAAGAGTTGCTCAACTTCCCAGATGAGAACATGACAGTCAAACAAGTCCAACAATTCTTGGGAATCGTCAACTACATCAGAGACTTTATCCCAGATGTGACTAAACACACCAGTCAGCTGTCAAAGCTCTTGAAAAAGAAGCCCCCACCATGGGGACCAGAGCAAACCACAGCTGTCAAAACCCTGAAGAAGATAAAACAGGACCCCCCTCCTTTAAAGATTCCCAGCACAGGAAAAAGAATATTACAGACAGATGCTAGTGATGAATTTTGGGGAGCTGTGCTACTTGAAGAGATTGATGGGACGAGACACTACTGTGCGCAAGCTAGCGAAAAGTTCAAAGAATCTGAAAGACACTACCATGCCACTTACAAAGAGATTCTTGCTGTCAAAAGAGGGATAGAAAAATTCAATTTTCACCTCAGTTCTTATCATTTCACTGTGGAAATGGATAACACCTCTTTCCCATCAATGCTGGAAATCAAGAAAAAAATCCTGCCAGACTCTCAATTGCTAAGATGGAAGGACTGGTTCTCTCGCTATAAATTCGAGGTAAGGCACATCAAAGGACACCAAAACACACTTGCAGGTTTCCTATCCAGGCCAACCAAAGAACCACCCCCCAAACCAGTAGAATCACTCCCTAAACCAATCCATTAAATTTGCACCATGAGCACCTACAACCCTTCATACACCATTCTATTTTCTGATTGTCCACTTCACAATAACCCATACAGAAGAAAAATTGGTCCATTTCCTTTCAAAGCAAGACCCCAGACAGTGTTTCAAATAGTTTGTCTAGCCAGGCAAACTTTGGTCTACTGGCTACACCAGCTACTTACCATAACCCAAATACATCCAAATCCGAAGTACTTTGACGTGGATACCCCTTTTTGCACTATACCAATAATCCAAGGACCTATACCAGAGGAAATGATGTGGTATATCTGGGCTCTGTCTTCTCTATATCCATGTGCTATCATAATACCACTCTTCCCTGTATATCATATCCTGTGTAACCGCACTGAAGCCCAATCTGATCTAGCCCGGTTATTTGCTATGTATGCACCACTTGGGGCATGGAGAGGAATGTTATATAACATGATCGAGCAGCACCAATTATGGGATAAACCTTCCAAGACAAAACAGAAATTCTGTTGTTTTGTCACCCTACAGAGAGATTATTTTACTGGATGTAAGGCACATACTGTGAATGCACATACCATGAACAAGGTTGATATTGTTGGATATTCTACCATATGGCCCACAGATGAAAAGACAGTCCTAAATGCCTTGGCCAAATACCTTTGTCAACTTTGGCAGCCTGGACTATATGGAGAAAAAGATGTAGTTGAAGGACTCCCATTTCAATAAGATGTTCCACCGATAACTCTCCAAGAATTTCAGTCCAGATTCATAACTTCAGGAATAATCAATCAATTTGGACAATACTCTTTTTATACTCCAAGAGACCAGCCCAGTACGTCCACACAGGTTCCAAGCAGAAATTCTGAAGAAGATCTGAATTTTGAAGATCCAGGTGGAAGAGTGTATGCTTTACCACCAAGCCCAACTAGAATTGATGCAGGAATACCCAATGATGCTGAAGGCCCAAAATCAGACCCATATGTCCCATATCTGCAAGATGACCAAGATCCAAATGAAGAAAATACTGAAGACCCGTTTCTCTACCTCCAAGACCCAGATACAGATTTCAGAGCTGTCAATCTAGCTTCTGACTCATCCTTCTCAGACGGTGATGGGACCCTACCAGAAGACTACTTCAAACCGTCTCTTTATTAGAACACTGTTGTTCCCACTATGTATAATTATGAGTGTGCTAGAATAAAGTGACCTCAGTCACATGCTTAGAAAATGCCAAAAAAGATAAGGCTTATCCTTATCCTCCAGTTGGCATTGTATAATAGGTTTGTTTAGATTTCAGTTCTATCTAGAGGCCTCTATATAAGGAGGTGCTCACCTCAGTTGTAATCAGATCTCAAGGAACATTGTAATATATCCACTTTTCCTATCTCTCAAAATGTTCTGAATTCTTTTTCTCTCTCTGAAAGCTTAGCTAGTGTTATTTCCTTCTTCCTCAATCCAGTGCCATAAAAGTATGCTCTGAGCTTGCCTCTTTAGGAGGACTCTGCTCATCAGAAAATGGCATGGATCAGATCCACGGAAATTTCTCATAGTGGAAAAGGGACTCAATGTTATAATGCTAAGTTTTGCTCGGACCCTTTGATCTCACTCGTTATAATGACTAGAAAGAGTGATTGGGATAAGCAAACGATGCATTGTCTCGTTGTCATCCTGAAGTACTGGAGATCCACCCCTGTGGTATTAGAGCCTCAGGTTGATAAGAGGAAGAAGAAGGTATTACTAGTAAAAGCAAGTAAGAGAGAATCACTAAACATAATCATGAATCTCACAGACTCATCAAGTTCTTCTCAACCTATACATCACTCTACTCCTCTAAGTATAGACCGATTACCCTCCAGTTTAAAGAAAACTCTTGGAAATAAGATTGATCAGTTGGTAGAATTCACTCATGTTCCAGAAGACTCTCGAACCCCGGCCACTGAATACCCTCTCATAAGTCCTTACTCTTTCTACCACAGACAAAAGAAATCAACCCTTACTTCTATTCGCCATCTCATCCATAGAAACCCTTCTCCTCCTCCCAAAGAAGTCATCCAGTTCTCTAATCTCCAACAGTGTGGTTTAAAAGCCACTACTGCTGAACAATACATAACCTTAGAAATCCCACAAGAACTCATCCAAAACTACCAAAACCAAGGCTACACTCATATGCATCTAGGGGCTGTCAGGCTCATTCTTACCCTTCATGGAAGGAGATCTCTTCCGGTAACAGCCAAAGTTGCTTTTTTAGATACTACTTTCAAAGAATATCAACATGCCTTGATCGGAGCATTAGTAACAACACTCTCAAATGGAAGTGTCATTCTTACTATAGCTCCTAATTTCACCATGAGATTATCAGATCCTACGATAAGTCAAAGGTTGAAAATCCAAATACAATTGGTAGGAGTAATTCAAGACTCTAATGCTGAACAAGCCACCTTACATCACCAAGTTCTCTACAGAATCCAGGATCATGCTCTTGATCTTAATCTCCCAAACACCACTGGAGAGGCATTATTCATGTTTACAGATAGTGCTGGAGGACCTGCAATCGTAAACATTCCAAGGATGATCACTACTGAAGAACTTTCTTCTATCATTCCGTTGGAATGGATTACCGATTATGAGAAAGCCTTCCCAAAAGAACAGGTTGATGTTCATACTACAGCACCTCCAACTATTACTCATAATAGTGATGGTACGGTGACGACTGTTTTCCAGAAACTTGGAATGACCAAACAAATTTCACTGCGAAGATCATCCTTCAGAAGGATCAATATGATCTCTCCTATTCAGGTACAAACAAATCATGATCAAAATGATCCACCAGTGCATTTCTATGAGAATGGAAAACCTGTTTACGTCTCTCACATAAATGGCCACTTCATTTGGGATGTTGATCCCTCTATGTGCGATTCTGACTGTGACTGTGCTGATCAATGGAGTGACACTGATGATGAAGATTATGCTAGAAGACGGAGGAACAAGAAAAAGAAGAAGAAGTTGTTGCAAGCCCATGCTCCTTTAAAAGACCTGAGCCTCCTGATGATGCTGAATCAGCTCCAATGCTCAGAAAGAAACCAACGCTCAAGAGGACGAAACTGTCTCGGAAAAGTTTCGCAGATTATCCTTTTCAGCCAGTCGATACAATCCCATGTATCGCCACCCTCAGATCTTATGAGGAAGAATTCCCACCTTTAGTGACCCAAACTGATGAAAAGAAAATCACAAGGAGATCTTATGTGATACCTCAAGGAATCACTCCACATGGACATTAAGCAACAACTCCTCAAGAAGAAGTGCTCAATTGGCATACAGATAATGCAGTCAGCCAAAATAAAGTACTGCTCCGGATAGATCACACTCTTGATACCCTTGTAGAGAAGACTGAGGGTCTCTCAGTACAATTAAATTCTGTGGCAGAACAAGTAGCTGAACTCAGAGATCGACTCTCGGCACAAGCTTTTCAACTTGATCAAGAACTCAAAGCCTACATTGACAACCGCTACTTTGGCCCAGAATTCCAAAAGAAAAACAGAGAACTGGATCAAGTCAAGGCTCAACTTAGACAAATCGAGATGGACAAAAATAAAATGACTGTACCCCAAACACTGGCTATAGACCCATTATCCATATATCCTAAACCATATCCTTCATACTCACCTGTTTTGTTCCCTCCAACATATTCACCACCAGAAACCCCAGATTATGATTCCATTTTCAAATCCACCTACCATTTAGCCAGACAAGCAAACGCCAAAAATCCATCTCTCCCCAAGGACGGAGTCATTCATCCCAGTCTCAGCCCTCTAGTCAACCCAAGTCTCACCCTTCATGGAAACCAGGAAGTTTTTTCAGAGAAGAAAATGTTTCTACAAAAGATAAAGGTATCAAAGAAGGGTCACCTGCTCCAGGACGATCAATTTATACCCTTACTCTGGATACTCAATCACACAGTGAAGAAATTACTGAAGAATCAGGAGATGAGTCTACTGAAATCAGTGAACAAGAAGATGAGGAGTCTGAAGGAGATTATGAAGTAGATCTTTCAGCAATAGCCATGGTCAACCCTGTAGAGGAAGAGGAGGAAGAGATAACTTCTGAAAGGGATGAACCAGAAACTTCAGCTAATCACGACCATATAAGCTCCATTGAAGTTAAAACTTCTAACAAATGGTTCACTTTTGATGATATCCCACCAGCAAGATACAAGGAAAGGTTAAATGAATTTAGTGCTTGGATCCAGACCAACATGGCCAACCCAAATCTCACAAGCAGACAAGTCCTTGCAGATTTTATAAATCGGATGACTGGCAATCTCCGAGAATGGGCGACTAACCTTTCTGAGTATGAAAGACTCCAGCTCATCAATGGTACCTCTTCACAGTTTCTGGGAATAATACATCAAGAATTTCTAGGAGACATTGCAATTATCAAAAAAAGAAATTCTCAAGAATATTTTGAGATGAAGTGTTGTTCACTCAACAGAAAGGACTTGGAGAAACACTACAAGAAGATGGCTGTTAAATATTATCCTCTTGGAGGAAATAATAATCCGCCACTTAAACAAGTCTTTATAGCATCCTTGCCAGATGAGCTTCAGCCAGAGATACAGCGAATGATGATGACTCTTCGCAAAGAAGTGGCCACCACAACCATTGGAGAAATATACCAGTTGGCTCTAGCCGCCTTAGACAAGTTGTGCGAACAACAACAAATGTTCAAACAACTTAACAAAAACTCAGGCAAACTCAAAGGAGCATGCAGCAAATCCCATCTGAAAATAAAGTGCAAAGAGTCAAGTACGTGTGAATGCAAGCCAAAGAAAAAGACGCATTGGCAATCACCAGCCAAAATATTTCATCAGAAAGCATTCAGAAGGAAAAAAAGCAAGCAAAAGTATCGTTACTTCAAAAGGAGGAAACCCCATACCAAGTCAAACAAATGCTTCATTTGTGGAAAACAAGGACACTTTGCTAAGTCATGCCCTCACAAGACAAAGAAGGAAATAAAAATGCTCCAGTCTTTAATGGATGCTGCTTCTATTGGTGATGAGGAAGCTCTGGAGTCAGTACTTGAGGAACAAAGAAGCAAAGATGATGAAACTGAATACGTTTTCCAAAACTCTGACTCAGAAGAGTATAGTTCAGAAGAAGACCTCCCACCAAAAAGGTCTATCTTTACTATATCATCCATTGCTTCCATCACCACAAGAATTCCTAAAGGATCTAATATGCCAGAAGAAGAACTTGGATACCTTGGATCTTTAGGAGTAAAACAGATTGATGGTACTCCTCGACCTCATTTCGACTTAAAAGTCAAGACGTCTGTCTATGATAAACCAATAAAAGCTGTTGCATTAATAGACACTGGATCCTGTGCCACTGTCATAAAACCACATGTCTTACCAAAAGAAATGTGGGCACCTTTTTCCAAGAAATTCGCAGCAGCTAACAGTGAGGTCTTCACCATTATTCTCATCTCCAAAAAACCAGTTGGATTGGAGATATTTGCAGGCCAGACCACTTGGCTCAGAGTACTGGGAAGTTATCTCCCAGACAAAGATGTTTTGTTTGGGTTTGATGCTTTCTTCCGAACTCATGGGCTACATATCAAACCCACTGGTCTGAGTTACAAAGGGCAGTTTTTGCCTTTTACAGGGATACAAAGTATCCTCGAAATTCAAGAAGCTCCAGAAGAATATAAGGAGATCCAACAGTTACTCCTCAGTACTTGCTGTGATAGTCATGATCAATTCAACCACCCTGCTCCTTTATGGAAAAATCTAGAATTTTATGTTCGACTCCCCTTCAAAAAGAATGAAGACATCAATCCTACAAAGGCCACACATTCAGGGATGAATCCTGAAGATCTTAAGTTGGCAAGAGCTGAATGTGCAGCCCTTCTTGTTCAAGGACTCATTGAACCAAACAACTCCAACTGGGCATGTCAAGCATTCTATGTTGAAAAAAGAGCTGAGCAAAATAGAGGAAAAAAGAGGCTTGTCATTGATTATAAGCCACTTAATGTCTTCTTACAAGACGACAAGTTTCCTCTACCAAGAATCTCAGTTATTACACAGAGATTAAGTGGAGCAAAGATATTCAGCAAGTTTGACTTAAAAGCTGGATTTTGGCAAATTGGGCTCCATCCTGAGGATAGGTACAAAACAGCATTCTGTATACCTGAAGTCCAATACCAGTGGACGGTAATGCCATTTGGACTCAAAGTAGCCCCATCTCTTTTCCAAAAGGCAATGACCAAAATCTTTGAGCCCATATTACACTCCACGCTCATCTACATTGATGATATCTTACTGTTCTCAAAAGACAGTGAAGCCCACAAAGCACTCCTGGCCCAATTTACTCAAATCATCAAAGATCAAGGAATCATGCTATCCTCAAAAAAGAGTTCTATTGCTAGGACAAAAATTGAATTCCTTGGGATGGTTTTTGAGGATGGATTTTTCCAACCAGGAGAACATATTGCCAAAGAGTTGCTCAACTTCCCAGATGAGAACATGACAGTCAAACAAGTCTAACAATTCTTGGGAATCGTCAACTACATCAGAGACTTTATCCCAGATGTGACTAAACACACCAGTCAGCTGTCAAAGCTCTTGAAAAAGAAGCCCCCACCATGGGGACCAGAGCAAACCACAGCTGTCAAAACCCTGAAGAAGATAGCACAGGACCCCCCTCCTTTAAAGATTCCCAGCACAGGAAAAAGAATATTACAGACAGATGCTAGTGATGAATTTTGGGGAGTTGTGCTACTTGAAGAGATTGATGGGACGAGACACTACTGTGCGCATGCTAGCGGAAAGTTCAAAGAATCTGAAAGACACTACCATGCCACTTACAAAGAGATTCTTGCTGTCAAAAGAGGGATAGAAAAATTCAATTTCCACCTCAGTTCTTATCATTTCACTGTGGAAATGGATAACACCTCTTTCCCATCAATGCTGGAAATCAAGAAAAAAATCCTGCCAGACTCTCAATTGCTAAGATGGAAGGACTGGTTCTCTCGCTATAAATTCGAGGTAAGGCACATCAAAGGACACCAAAACACACTTGCAGATTTCCTATCCAGGCCAACCAAAGAACCACCCCCCAAACCAGTAGAATCACTCCCTAAACCAATCCATTACAATTGCACCATGAGCACCTACAACCCTTCATACACCATTCCATTTCCTGATTGTCCACTTCACAATAACCCATATAGAAGAAAAATTGGTCCATTTTCTTTCAAAGCAAGACCCCAGACGGTGTTTCAAATAGTCTGTCTAGCCAGGCAAACTTTGTTCTACTGGCTACACCAGCTACTTACCATAACCCAAATACATCCAAATCCGAAGTACTTTGACGTGGATACCCCTTTTTGCACTATACCAATAATCCAAGGACCTATACCAGAGGAAATGATGTGGTATATCTGGGCTCTGTCTTCTCTATATCCATGTGCTATCATAATACGACTCTTCCCTGTATATCATATCCTGTGTAACCGCACTGAAGCCCAGTCTCATCTAGCCCGGTTATTTGCTATGTATGCACCACTTGGGGCATAGAGAGGAATGTTATATAACATGATCGAGCAGCACCAATTATGGGATAAACCTTCCAAGATAAAGCGGAAATTCTGTTGTTTTGTCACCCTACAGAGAGATTATTTTACTGGATGTAAGGCACATACTGTGAATGCACATACCATGAACAAGGTTGATATTGTTGGATATTCTACCATATGGCCCACAGATGAAAAGACAGTCCTAAATGCCTTGGCCAAATACCTTTGTCAACTTTGGCAGCCTGGACTATATGGAGAAAAAGATGTAGTTGAAGGACTCCCATTTCAATAAGATGTTCCACCGATAACTCTCCAAGAATTTCAGTCCAGATTCATAACTTTAGGAATAATCAATCAATTTGGACAATACTCTTTTTATACTCCAAGAGACCAGCCCGGTACGTCCACACAGGTTCCAAGCAGAAATTCTGAAGAAGATCTGAATTCTGAAGATCCAGGTGGAAGAGTGTATGCTTTACCACCAAGCCCAACTAGAATTGATGCAGGAATACCCGATGATGCTGAAGGTCCAAAATCAGACCCATTTTTATACTCCAAGAGACCAGCCCGGTACGTCCACACAGGTTCCAAGCAGAAATTCTGAAGAAGATCTGAATTCTGAAGATCTAGGTGGAAGAGTGTATGCTTTACCACCAAGCCCAGCTAGAATTGATGCAGGAATACCCGATGATGCTGAAGGCCCAAACTCAGACCCATATGACCCATATCTGCAAGATGCTCAAGATCCAAATGAAGAGAACACTGAAGACCCGTTTCTCTACCTTCAAGACCCGGATACAGATTTCAGAGCTGTCATTCTAGCTTCTGACTCATCCTTCTCAGACGATGATGGGACCCTACCAGAAGACTATTTCAAACCGTCTCTTTATTAGAACACTGTTGTTCCCACTATGTATAATTATGAGTGTGCTAGAATAAAGTGACCTCAGTCACATGCTTAGAAAATGCCAAAAAAGATAAGGCTTATCCTTATCCTCCAGTTGGCATTGTATAATAGGTTTGTTTAGATTTCACTTCTATCTAGAGGCCTCTATATAAGGAGGTGCTCACCTCAGTTGTAATCAGATCTCAAGGAACATTGTAATATATCCACTTTTCCTATCTCTCAAAATGTTCTGAATTCTCTTTCTCTCTCTGAAAGCTTAGCTAGTGTTATTTCCTTCTTCCTCAATCCAGTGCCATAAAAGTATGCTCTGAGCTTGCCTCTTTAGGAGGACCCTGCTCATCAGAAAATGGCATGGATCAGATCCACGGGAATTTCTCATAGTGGAAAAAGGACTCAATGTTATAATGCTAAGTTTTGCTCGGACCATTTGATCTCACTCGTTATAATGACTAGAAAGAGTGATTGGGATAAGAAAACGATGCATTGTCTCGTTGTCATCCTGAAGTACTGGAGATCCACCCCTGTGGCCCTCACTGTCACGATCTCACTGAAGTCTTCAATCATATCAATTAAGGCAAAAGTATTCATTCTATTTTTCACTTTTCTTATATAATTGTATAACATTATTAATTAACAAAGTGTTACCTAGATTATTTCTTTATCAATAATAGGTTTACCATTGTAATTATTTTAGTGAAAGTACATAAAAAGTACATAGTATATAAGGTGTAATAACTCAACAAATATTTTCTAAGGGGATTTTTCATTCTCTCCAACAATGAGAAGAAATTATTTCTCTCCCTCTCTTAATCCCTTCTGGTTCATCAAACCATCAACATCACAGCTTGAACAGCTTAGGGCATGAGATTTTCTTTATGGTGCGGTGAGCGTGGAGAGCAACCAAGCTGTGAATGAAATTATTAAAAAAAAAAATAAAGTTGTGAATTGAGATCAATCCAATTTTGCCATTTTCTTTCTATCCCTAATTTTTCTTTCGACATTTTCTTTCTCCCATTCTTACCTCTTCCTTCAAACTCATCCAATAGAGTTTGATGAGAGGCTATTTCGCAAGATTCTTTCTTGGTGAACATAGCTGTTCCGATCAACGAGTTGGAAGGAAGAAGATCTGAATCTCTATTACTCTGTGATTCATTGATTTCTCAAAATGGCAAACATGGCAAACAGATCCTCCCATTGCAGAGGTCGTGGAGCTACATTGGCTTGCTCTCATTGCAACAAGCAAGGCCATACAGAAGATGTATGCTATAAGAAGCATGGGTACTCCTCCCATTTCTATCAATGGCAACAACATAACACCACCATCAATCACGTGATCACTGAGGGGCATGATGATATACTCAGTGACAAATAATTCCAGCTCAATTGTCTCCAAGAGAACACTGGAATATCAAGATCTGGATTCACTCCAGAGCAAAGATTTGCCTTGTTAGAGTTGATCAAAGACAAAAGTGTGCAGCAACAACCTCATAATGCAAATCAAATTTTGACTAATTCCATTCAAATTTCCACTCCAGGTAAAACCATTGCATTATATTTTAATGCGAGAATTATGAGCATTATCACTCCAAAATTTGCACTATGGGTCATTGATTCCGGTGCAACAGATCATGTGACTTTTGACTTAAAAGATTTTGCAAGTTTTCAAAATATTGATCCAATCAATGTGATATTGCCAAATGGGACCAAAACTGTTAGCACCATCATTGGCACAATCACATTCTCTAAAAATTTTTTTCTCAAAAATGTTTTATACATTCCTTCTTTTGATTTTAAACTGATATCTGTGTCAAAGTTAACCTCAAACTTACATTGTCAACTGTTAATCAATGATAAGTGTTGTGAGATACAAGATAGATCCACATCAAAAATGATTGGCATTGCTGAGTGTATAAAAGGGTTATATACAATGAGTAGAGAACCAGAATTCTCTCACTTTCCCCCTCTTCCAACAAAGCAAGCTTCATTGGCGGCAACTACGACTACTACTCATCCCACCACACCTTCACACAGTGAGCACAACAACATTTGGCATCTTAGATTAGGACACATAAACTCATTTTCCATTTTTACATTCCACTAGCACTGACATTTCTGTGGTACCCATTCGTACTCCACAATGCATTGATCTTTTTCAATATGATACACCATCCACACATCATTTGCAATCACCCACACATACCACACTCATAGATTCAAATGAACATTTCTCAAGCTCAATGCACTCACCAATTTCCTCACACACCATTGCACCCATTACCGCACCACACACTAATAATGCACCTGCATCACAACACTCTGACATCACACATGACTGCATTACTAGAAAGTCTAAAAGAGTCAAGAAACCGCCTGCTTATTTGAAGGACTATCATTGTATGACAACTCACACAGCTCACTCTAGCAACGTTGCCAACTCTAACTCTTTATATCCTATCTCACAACACTTGTCATATGATAAACTAACCCCAAAATATAAGTCACTTTCTCTAGCCATCACCTCAAATCAAGAACCTAGCACTTATGAGGAAGCGGCTACACATGAATGTTAGAGAAAGGCAATACAAGATGAATTGACAGCTCTAGATCAGAACAGAACGTGGTGTCTCACTGAACTCCCAAAAGACAAGAAGGCTGTGGGTTGCAAATGGATTTTTTGGGTAAAATTCAATCCCGATGGCACCATAGAGAGGCACAAAGCGAGGCTAGTTGCAAAAGGATTCACTCAAGTGCAAGGAGTAGATTATGGTGATACTTTTAGTCCAGTTGTCAAAATGACTACCCTACGAGTAATGTTAGCATTAGCAGCGGCAAAGAAATGGCATTTGAAACAGCTGGACGTCAACACTGCCTTCCTTCATGGAGATTTGGACAAGGAAGTTTATATGAAGATACCACCCGGTTTGGCTATATCACAACCAGGTTTGGTTTGTAAATTGCAAAAATCTCTATATGGGCTTAAGCAAGCAAGCAGGCAATGGAACATTAAGCTCACTCAGACTCTTGTGGATGCTGGTTATAAGCAGTTTTTTGATGATCATTCACTCTTCATCAAGAAACAATCTGAAAGCTTCACCGCCATTCTAGTATATGTTGATGACTTGGTTTTAACTAGGAATGACATTGGTGAAATCAATTCCATCAAGCAAGATTTGGATGACAAATTCAAAATAAAGGATCTTGGTGATCTCAAATACTTCTTGGGAATGGAAGTAGCACGCTCTAACTCTGGAATTCACATTTATCAGCGGAAGTACACCATGGACCTTCTCAGAGATTTTGGTTATCTAGATTGCAAGCCTCTCTCTACTCCATTTGATTATAGTCAGAAACTCTCAAAGGAATCAGGTACCATTTTAACAGACAATACTGTTTACAGACAGCTCATCGGCCGACTCCTTTACCTCACAAACACTAGACCCGATATCTCTTATGCTGTGGGACGTTTGAGCCAATTTTTGGATTGTGCAACCACTTCTCACCTACAGGCTGCTTTTCGTGTACTCCGATATTTAAAAGGCCAACCTGCAACTGGTCTCTTCTTCTCCTCTACTTCTAATATGCATCTCACTGGATTTGCCGACGCTGACTGGGCTACCTGTGCCGATACTCGTTGCTCCGTTTCCGGTTATTGCTTCATGCTTGGGAACTCACTCATTAGCTGGAAGAGTAAGAAACAAACCACAGTTGCCAAGTCCTCTGCAGAAGCTGAATATAGGTCTCTTGCTGTTGCCACTTGTGAAGTTAGTTGGTTATCTTTCTTAATGGATTTCATTGGCTTGCCGCTTCAAAAGTCTATCACTCTATTCTGTGACAACCAGTTAGCCATTCACATTGCCAATAATCCCATCTTTCATGAAAGAACTAAATACATTGAAGTGGACTGCCACATTGTTCGTGAAAAGCATTTGTCTGGTCTCATTCATCTTATGCCAGTTCGTTCCAAGGATCAACTTGTTGATTTTCTCACCAAAGCTCTGCCACCGGGTCCTTTTCTTGCTAATGTTTCCAAGCTAGGATTGTTAGATTTACACAATTCTAGCTTGCGGGAGGGTGTTACCTAGATTATTTCTTTATCAATAATAGGTTTACCATTGTAATTATTTTAGTGAAAGTACATAGTATATAAGGTGTAATAACTCAACAAATATTTTCTAAGGGGATTTTTCATTCTCTCCAACAATGAGAAGAACTTATTTCTCTCCCTCTCTTAATCCCTTCTGGTTCATCAAACCATCAACATCACAGCTTGAACAGCTTAGGGCATGAAATTTTCTTCACAAAGCATACTTTTTAATTATGAAATAATACAATTTTATTTTTTTGTGCTCATGTAAACAAATGGCTGATCCACCTTTAGGATTCATTCACTCTCATTTTTTATTTTTTATTTTTAGTGAAATTGATAGTGATTTTGTAAAAAAATATATTGATGTTTAAGAGATAATATTTAATTTGGTCTCTAAATTTACATGCAAGTCTCAATTTAGTCCATAAAGTTTCAATTGTCTTTATTTAGTCCCCAAACTTCGTGAATATAACTCATGTTAGTCCTTGAAATAATTTTTATCGTACAAACGTTAACGGAACATTGTCATGAACAGCTGGATGCCACACTAAACTTTGTAAAATAATGTCGTTTTAGTTTTGGCACTCAAATAACCTAAAAAAAACATCGTAAATGGTGTTTATTAAAATTTTACCTAACAAAATAAGTGATACGATGCCGTTTTTGAGCTATTTAAATGCTAAAATCAAAACTGCATCATTTTACAAGTTTTATTGTGACATCTGATAGTCTATAATAGCGCTCCATTAACGTTTTTATACCAAAAATCATCTCAGGGACTAATATAAGGCACGTTTATAAACTTTGGGGACTAAATAGAGGCAATTGAAACCTCAAGGACTAAATTGAGACCCGCGTGTAACTTCAGGACCAAATTGAATATTAACTCGATGTTTAATTAATAAAAAATACTTAGACCTTGTTTATTCATGTGAATATATAATTATTTGAGTTTTTTTTAGGTAAAAAGAAACTAGAACATTTTATGATGAGAAAGCAAAGTAAAATTGATGCAATTTTTAAGAGAAAAGTTACTGATAATGTTGGAGTTCAAACAAGTCAATCCTCTAATCTTATTTCACAAGAAGTTCAAGTAAGTAAACTCTCTAATCTTATTCAAAATACACATCAACATGAAGTCAAAGTTTCAAGATTAGAAAGAGATGTTGATATCTCTTTATTAAAAAGGGATCCAGGAAAGCGACGTCCAATTTGACAGTATAATGTCAATGAACGTGATAAGATTTGTAAAGCATACGTAATAGTTGGGCCATACCAACCAACAAATTTTAGCTATCCACACTACAACAATATAGATTATTTTTGAGGGTTATAATGTGTAAAAGAAAATTAAAATTTGTCAAAAAAATAAATTTTGACACTATTTTAACTATGAAAATATGTTAATAAAAGTTTTGTCAAAAATAGTATTTTTAACATATAAGTGATTGTGAAAAAAATTTAAATCTTATTTTGATAAATATTGACCGTCAAAAATAATTTGTTAGAAAATTTTGAGAACATATTTTCTGTGATACTTATTAATTGTCAAAAATACTATTTATTTTGACACTTATTGACTATAAAATATTCTCAACAAAAATTTTTAACAAAGAATGAGATGAGATCTTGAAACTAAAGAATAACTTGAGATTTTGAAGATAAAGAATGAGTAGTATAATCCTAAACTGAGAGCAGTGTGATGTCAAAATTAACAGAGCCAAAGAAGAAGAAAAATACTGGAGTAAATTAAAAATAAATGAGTGTCAAAATTAATGAGTAATTTTCTACGGTCAAATTATTCATCAAGAAAATATAGAAAATTTGACATTTATGATATTTGTCAAAAATATATATTAATTTTGACATTTAATTATGGTGTTAAAAAATAAAATATTAAAATAACTCTATTTTCTTGTAGTGCCAGCTTCTGGTAATAACAATCACTGTCGATATTTTCACTATAAAAAAATGCTGCTTATGATTTGCCTTGCTACTTGTTTAAAAATATTATGGTGCTCGCAATAATGATGAAAAAAATGCATTTTCAGAGTTAGGATTTAGTAATTGGAAGAAAGTAAACAATGGGGTGAATTGTGTCACGAGGGTTCTATTCCTAATTCTCCCTACTCAAAGTTCTTGATGGGCATAGGGATGAAACTATTGCAAATAACTGTTTAACGTTGAAAACATCTATTGATGCTATTCGATGGCTTGCATTTCAAGCATGTGCATTTAGAGGCGACGATAAAAGTCCTGGATCTTTGAGTAGGAGAAATTTTATTGAGTTAATTAAACTTTTAACTTCCTGTAATCAGAATGTTAAAAATGTTGTCCTTGAAAAATGCTCTTGGAAATGCTCAATATATATCTTATGGTGTTTAAAAAGATATATTGCATATCTTTGCTAGAAAAATGCGTGCAACAATTCGAGAAGAAAATTGTGATTCTAAATTTTGTATAATTATTGATGAAGTAAGAGATGAGTCAAAGCGAGAACAAATGTCTGTGATTTTGAGATTTGTAGACAAGCACGGTTGTGTTCAAAAAAGATTTTTGATCTTATACATACTTCTGATATGTGTTTTTTGACATTAAAAACAGAAATTTTATCAGTTCTTTCTCGTCACAATCTTGATGTTTAAAATCTTAGGGGACAAGGATATGATGGAGCTAGTAATATGCATGGTGAATGGAATAAATTGCAAGCTCTATTTTTGAAAGATTGCCCTTTTGCTTATTACATTCATTGTCTTGATCATCGATTACAATTAGCACTTGTTCCCACAGCCAAAGAAGTTTGCTATGTTCATCAATTCTTTTCAAAACTTACACTAATTGTGAATGTTATGACTGTTTCTCCTAAACGTCATGATCAATTAAGGGTTGCTCAAGCAAATAATGTTGCAAACTTAATTGTCAATGATCAAATTGTGACAGGTAATGGACTTAATCAAATTGGTATTTTACAAAGAATTAGAGATACTAGATGGGGGTCTCATTTGAATAATGTACATAACTTGCTATGCATGTTTGATGCTACTTGTGAAGTTCTTAAAAAAAGCACTAAAGAAGGTAATTTGTTTACTCGTGGTAATGCTAGTGCTACTTATAATGCTATCACATCCTTTGAATTTGTCTTTGTTTTGTATTTGATGGGAAATATTTTAGAAGTTAATCATGATCTTTGTCAAGCTTTGTAACGAAAAAATCAAGACATATTGAATACTTTAACTCTGGTTGACTTTAATCCAAAGAATGAGAGAATCAAGTTGGGAGACTTTCGTAAAAGAAGTTATATTATTTTGTGAGAAACATGAAGTTGAAGTTCCTGATATGAATGCATTGCATATTCCTAGAAGAGGCCGAACTCGCAAAATTATTGACCAAATTTTAGTGGAGCATTATTACCGTGTTAATTTATTTCTGGCTGTAATTGTTACACAATTGCAAGAGTTTAATGGAAGATTCAATGATAATATGGTGGAATTGCTTAATTTAAGTTCAACTTTAGATCTCAGAGATAATTATAAGTTCTTCAGTGTCAACAAAGTATGTGAATTAGTAGAACGGTTTTATCCAAGTGACTTCAGTGACCAAGAAAAATTTCATATTAGAATGCAAGCTCAACATTATGAATTTGATGTTCCTAATCATGTTGAATTAACTAACTTGTGCACAATTTTGGAGTTATGTCAAGGATTAACGAAGACAAGAAAGTCTTTAACATATCCTTTAATTGATCGTTTGATTCGCTTGGTATTAACTCTCCCGGCCCTGTTTTAACTGCTACAATTAAGAGATTTTTTTCAGCTATGAATATTGTGAAGAATAGACTCAAAAATAAAATTGAAGATGAATTTCTTGCTAATGGTCTTTTGATTTACATTAGGAAGAATTATATTATCGATGAATTTTATAATATGAAGAATCGACGTGTACCACTTCGTTAGTAAAAAGTAGACATATTTTTTTTTGTACTTTAAATATATATTCTCTATCGGTATATTTTTATAATGCATCTTACATTATAATTTATTTGTATATTTTTTTAATATTATTTAATACGTACCTAGTATTTTTCATTTTGGAAGGGAGTGTTATTATTTGATTAATGGGTTCTTTTTGCATGGGAACGGAAGTGGAGCTGTTGGGTATTGTGTTTAGGGTGGAAACAGGTCAGGTTTTATTCTTAACAAGTCAGGTCTGTAGTCTGGTATAGGCTTTTTAATGAATATTGAGCCTGGTCTATTATTAAATTTGGCCTGGCCTGAAGCCTGTCAATAGGCCTGTTTTTTTTTAATAATAATTAAATTTAAGATATAATTTAATTTTTAAAATTATAAAATATAAAATAATAAATTTATGAATAATATTGATACAAAATACACATATATAATTAAAAAGATAAATGGTTGAGTGGATAAAGGTATTTTCATAAGATAGAAGACCCAAGTTTAAATCCTTCCAAAAGCATTTTTACTAGTATAATAAACTCTCTATATATATATTTGCAGGCTCAGGCCGGCTTGACAGGCCCAACATGCTATTTCAAAAGCCTAGGCCTGGCCTTTTAAAGAATATAGATTTTTTTAATAGCCTGAACCTGGGCCTATTTCCTATCAGGCCAGGCCGAATACAAGCCAGACTGCAAGCCTCTGGCAGGCCACCTGACCTATTTCCACCCCTAATTGTGTTAATAATTTCGGGTTGTCCCTTCTTATGTTAATAATGTTCTATTTGGACTACGATTATATATTTATTTATATATATATATATTTTATTTTTCTTTCTCTCTTTTATCTTCATTAGCTACTATCATTTTTCCTCCATTTTCATTCTTCACTCAGAAGGTGTAATAGCACCTCTTTGTCTTCAGTTCCGCCACCATTACATATATAATATCTCTCTTTCTCTAAAACTAATTACGAATTTCACTTTTGTTTCTTCATTTACTTTTATTTTAATTTATACGTTAGAAATTTTGTGTGCATATTAATTATATTGAATTTGCTACAAATACAAGTTTTTTTGACTTATAAGTCTTACAAGTTGGCACAAGTCTAACAAAACACGCACATTACACTCTCACATTCAAGAGTAAATAAACGCACGTTATTCAACTACTTTCTGTTTCTAAAGCGCACTACTCACCATGCATTATGAACGACTCTTCTTCTTCTTCCTCCATGAAAACGAGTTTCTTGCCAAATTTGAAGATAATGGAACTTCAGAAATAAACCCAAACGATTATAGAAATATACTCAAAGGATTACAGAAATACAGCCAAACGGTTACAGGAATTTGCCCAAACGATTACAGAAATATACCCAAAGGATTACAAAAATACACCCAAAGGATTTAAGAAATACACCCAAAATTCGTTGAAGTATACCTTATGCATAATTCAGAACTCTTTCTCTTTCTTCTCCTCATCTTCTGCTGCTTCTTCTTCTTCAAAAACGATTTCAGAGCTTGATATAAAAAAACAATGGAAATCGAGAATAACGAAGAAAGAAAACAGAGAGAAAAGCACGTAAATGAAGAAGGAGAAAGAGAAGGCAAGAAACGAAAGAAAAGAAGAAGAAGAAGAGGAAGAGGAAGAAGAACGTGCAGCAAGAAGAAGAAGAAGGTACAGTGAAAACGTGCAGTACGGTTCGAAGCGCGTTAATATAAATGACTTGTAAAAGACTTGTATAAAAAAATGCTTGTTTGTGGAGAATTATTCTTAGTTAAATGGTATTAGATTTTATTTTGATTGCGTTTATTTTTTTGAAAAAATATCATTAAACCTTAATATCCATGAATATCCACAAGTATCCACCTCCCATGTTAAAAAAATAAATGAAAACTCGTGACAGTTGATAGAGATGAAGCGAGAACAGGAAACGTTTTACTAAATAGGTAATAAAATTTAAAGAGTACGCAAAGATAAAAAAAATTGTGTTATTTATTTTTTGATTGAAAAAATTACAAAGGTAAAGCTAAATATATAGGCTGAATTTATGGGCCGGTATAAAACCTCTTTGTTGTTGTCATGTGTTAAGGTGAAAGAGTAGTTTAATACATCCCTGCAAACTGAAGGATGAAAGATGTCAAGAATACCGAGCTTATTGAGATTAAGATGGAACGGTTGAGGAGACAAAGGTTTGGTGGAGATATCAGCTAGCTGCTCATAAGAGGGAATGAGGAGAAGTTTCATCACTCCAGTTTGAGATTTATGTCGAACTAAGTGACAATCAACCTCTAAATATTTTGTTCGTTTACGAAAAACCGAATTAGGAGCAATACGAAGGGCATTCTGATTATCACAATATAAAACTAGTGGGTGGATAGGAGAGATGCATAAAAAATTGTAACACATTTAGTATCCATTGAAGTCCACAAGTTGTGTTGGCAAGTGCACGATATTCTGCTTCAGTAGATGAACGAAAAATGGTTGTTTGTTTCTTGGTTTTCCAAGAGATTAAAGAGTTGTCTAAGAAGAAACAATAGCCTGTTAAAGATCGTCGAGTGTCAAGACATCCGACCCAATCAGAGTCACTAAAGCCGAGAAACTGAATTTTTGATTCTCTTAGAAAAAAAAGTCCTTTGATGCGGCTAGTTTTCAAATATTGTAACACGCACTTGGCAGATTGAAGATAAGAGTTAGTAGAATATGCCATAAATTAACTTAATTGTTGAGTAGCATACATGATGTCTGGCTAGGTAGTGGTGAGATAGATAAAACGTCTAACCAAAACGGTAATAGACAAAAGAATTAGATAGCAGGGAACTATCATCTTGATATAGTCTTGTGGCACTATCTATTGAAATAGAGGCAGGTTTGGCACCTAATAAACCAAAATTCTCTAAAAGATCAAGATAGTATTTTCTCTGAGATAAGCAAATTTTTTGAGCAACTGCAATACCCAGAAAATATTTTAATGGGCCCAAATCTTTAATTCGAAAGTGTTAGTGCAAAATAGACTTAATGGCAGCAAGTTCAGAAATGGAATTACCAGTGAGAACAATGTCGTCAACATAGACTAGAAGGATAGAAATTTGAGCACCAGATAAGATCTGCTGATATCCATGAGATAGCAAAAGATGAGAAAGTTTATCATACCACATATTGACTAGATTGTCGTAAACTACACATTGACTTCAGCAGCTTGTAGCATTGATTCGGTCGAGCAAATGTAAACTCGGATGGCAGAGTCATATAAATATCTTCAGAAAGATCCCCATGTAAGAAAGCATTATTAACATCTAACTGATGTATGAGCTAATGTTTCATAGAGGCCAATGTCAAAATCAATATGATGGTAGCAGGCTTAACAACAGGAGAGAAGGTTTTCAAGAAATCAACACCTTCAGTCTGGGTGAATTCTTTAGCCACAAAGCGTGCCTTATATCGATCAACTAAACTATCAGACTTACGTTTGATGCGATAGACCCATTTACAGCTAACCCGCTTAACACCTGCAAGGCAATCAACAAGACGCAAAATTTTGTTCAACTTAAAAGCATCCAACTCATCTTTCTAAGCAAAAGAAACTTCCATTTTCTCAAATTTTTTGGTGACTTAAAAGAAAATAAACAACAACTAAGAAAGAAAAAATAAACAAGAAACTGCTTAAGAAAGACAGTCCCACTAAATACTACTCTCAAACTCCTTCCAAGGCAACGGAAGCTCCACTTGGGGAGAAAGGGTCCTCATTGCAGTCTTTGCCATGATGTCTGCTACTGTATTTGCATCTCTCAAGATCAACCGAAGATCAGCACACCATTTTCAAGACATGATATCTCGGATTTTTAACACCAAAAGATCAATAAACCCAAAGCAATCCTGTAAATTATTGACAATAGTAAAAGCCTCCACACAGTCTGTCTCACATATAATGTCTCTTTGTTCCGAGTCCCATGCTAAAAGAAAGCCTCTCCAAATAGCAAACAACTCTCCTTGCAAAATGCTACGACTCTCAATTGTTCCCAAACAGCCTCGTTGCCACCTTCCCTTCCAATCTCTGCTAACACAAGCAAAACCAACTCGAGCACCATTGCCAGGATAGCTAGCATCACAATTAATCTTAAAAGTACCCACTGAGGGGGGAATCCAAGAGCCACTAATGGTGGAGGGGATAGACAGTCGTTGCAACTCAAAAATATTTCAGAGCTCCTTTTCCAAGGACAAATTCATACCAATTACCTTGTCTGTGGTCTAATGCTCGTGAGGATGAAAGATCTCGTTATTCCTCGAACGCCAAATCCACCAAAGACCAGAAAAGAATCTAAAGGGGCGTTGTTTGCTGTTATGTAAGAACCAACTCATCAAATCCACTGGTTGATCGGAGATCCCTAAAGCTTGCCAAACTAGTTGGGCTTTTAGACAATCCCGAATATAGTGTAAAACCGATTCTTGACCTGAAAAGCATCGTGGACAGCTATCTGTATGCGAAATGCCCCTCATAAAATGAAATGCAGCAGTAGAAAGAGCCTCCCGTAGACATAGCTAGGCCAAAAATTTGTGCTTTTCCGGAACATGTTGACGCCAAAGCCAAAGCCAATTACCCCTATCCTCCCAACTAAACATCTTCTTACTGAGCCACAAATAACCACTACAAGCATCATAAACATTTGAAGCCGCACCATTCCAACACCAACCGACCTCTGAACCAGCTTGAACATCCGGGTTGTAAGACTTAATGTTGCTTTGCAGAGAGTGATTCAGAGGAGAATAGATATTCTCCAGGTTCCACTGTCCAGATGACCAACGGTCCAAGATCCTGAGATCCGAATTAGAAATGTGAACATAATCCATCTCCTGACACATTCGTCCCTCTCTTCTCCATTTAGAAAACTAAAAGTTCTGTTCCAAATCCCCAATGCACCAAATAAAACCTTCCTTCAGGATATCCCAGGCTCGACATATACTCTTTCAAACATAAGATCCGCTTCCTTGAGACCGACTGAAACAATCATCCTTAGAAGAATGGTATTTTTCCGTCAACAGTTGAATCCATAGCTTGTTCAGATGGTGAAAAAGTTGCCAAACTAGCTTTCCAAGAAGAGAAATATTAGCACAAAAAGGGTCTCTAATTCCCAGACCTCCAAACTTCTTAGGGGTGACCAACACTTTCCAGTTAACTAGATTCAGGCCTCTACCATCAGCTTGACCCTTCCATAGAAAGTTTCGCATCATGGATTCTATCTTATTAGTTACCCCTTTAGGGAAGAGAGATACTTGCATGCAGTAAGTAGGAATCGCAGTCACTACCGAGTTGAGCAAACAGAGTCTTCCTGCCTTATTAAGCAATCTCCCTTCCTAGCTGGCTAGTCTTCCCCGAATCTTATCCAGAACATCGTTGAAAGTTGTGCGTGTCACTCTAGAGTGATTAAGGTTCACCCCTAAATACTTGCCCAAGTTCTGGACAAATTTGATGGAGGACACTCCGGTGAAAATCTCTTTTCTTGTCGCTGAAACATTCCTGGAGCATAGCGCTTTAGATTTCTCCACATTAACTTTCATCCCAGAGGCTCTGCAAAAATTTTCCAAAGCTATCATTACAATTTGAACTTGCTGTTTTTCGGCTTTACAGAAAAGAAGCAAATCATCGGCAAACATCAAATGAGAAATTCTTGGACCCCCTCTAGAAACTGCAACCGGCTTCCACAAGCCCTTATCAACTTGCTGATTAATAGAACAAGACAATCTCTCCATACACAACACAAACAGATACGGTGATATAGGATCTCCTTGCCTAAGACCCCTGCTTGGAGTGAAGCTATTTAATCTATACCCAATCCAGAGGATAGACAGTGAGGAAGCAGTGACACAACGCATAATCAGATTGACTGTCGAAGGAGGAAAGCCAAAACTCACAAGGGTTTGTTTCAGAAATTCCCAATCCACTCTATCGTACGCTTTCTCCAGATCAATCTTAAAGGCTAGGGTGCCTTTCTTTGACTTTGTCTTCTTCATGAAGTGGAGAACCTCTTGTACTACAATGATGTTGTCTGGGATTCCTTTCCCAGGGATAAACCCTCCTTAAAGAGGCCCAACAATCTCTTTGAGATGGGGACGAAGTCTATTGACCAGGACCTTCGTTATAACTTTGTAAACCACATTACAGAGACTAATAGGTCGGAAATCCTTCATGGAAACTAGGTTTTCTACCTTCGGAATAAGAACCACAAGAGTTTCCATCATCCTTGGATCCATATCCAAACCAGAGAACGCATGACGAACCATATTCCAAACATCAAAACTAACAATCTCCCAGTATTCCTTAAAGAAGAAAGCCTGAAACCCATCAAGGCCCGGTGCCTTAAAAGAATGCATACTGAAAATAGCCGACTTAACTTCTTCCAGAGTAACTGGCGTTGTGAGGCTACAACAGGCTTCATCATTCAGGGAAGGTAGCGGCACATCACCAAGACAACCTAAGTCTACATCCTCCGACTGGCAGAATAGGCGTTTATAAAAGGATTCAGCTTCCTTTCTAAGGACCTCTGGGTCTGTTTCGCACACCCCATCTTGAAGAAAGAGACCATGAATCTTATTATGCTTTCTCCACACAAGAGTCTGGACATGAAAGAACTTGGTATTTCTATCCCCAAATTTTACCCACTGCTCTCTGGATTTTTGAAACCATAGAAGTTCCTCCTGCACAAGCGTGTTATTAAATTCCACAATCAGTTGTTGTTCTTTTTGCCGCATAGACAAATCTTCCATTACTTCTAGTTGCTTCTGAAAGAAATTAATTTGCCTCTCCAATTCGTATTTCCTAACGAAAATATTTCCGAATACTTTAGAATTAAACTCCAAAGAGTTCTTTTGTACTTCTGAAAGCTTGCCATGCATCTCTCTATAGCCAACCTGCCATGACTAGTTCACAATATCTCTGTAACCCGGATGAGTTGCCCAAGCCGCAATAAACCGAAAAGGTCTATTCTTTTTCGGTTGGGGACGACCTGTACATCGCACTAGGATAGAACAATGATCAGACTGAAGCCTATTTAAAATTTCTACGTAAGCCTCTGAAAAGAGAGATAACCATCCACTGTTGATACAAACCCGGTCAAGTTTTTTCTCCACCTCAATACCATTTTTAACCCTTCTCTACCAAGAAAACCATCTTCCAATAGTCTTCAAGTCAAACAGATCACTATCCCCTAGAGAGGCAGCAAGCTGATCTGCATGGCGACTCGAGAAGAGGCAACCCTTAGATTCATGAGAAAATAGTACTTCATTAAAATCACCAAGAACAATCCATGGCCCGTAGAAAGACGAAGACTGAGTAACAAGATAATCCCATAAAAAAACTCTGGTATTAAACTGAGGACTACCATAGATACCACTGCACCTCCAAATCACATTATTTACCTTAACCTCAATTGTAACACACTGATCGAAAGCATCAACCCATTTGTAGTGAACACTTTGCATTGCAGAAAGGAACCAGATACCCCATTTATGTCCTGACGCCTCCACTATACCAATAGGGTGATAACTAAGTCTTTTCCAGAACAGTTTCAAGTGTTGAAAAGGACAGTGAGTTTCAACCACAATAAAAATTACCGGTTTAAATTTCCTAATCAACTCTTTACAATTCACCCGGGCTAACTTATTAGAAGCACCCCTAATATTCCAAACTATTATATTTAAACTATCCATAATATAAAATATAAAAATATAAAACAAGGAAATCAAAGTGCTTCACCAACCTCAAACCGAGGCTTGCCCAGCGGAAGTGACTCCCGCGACCTTCATGTTTGCCGGATCTCCATGGAGTATCTCCTTCTTCTTGCCTACCGACGCAGCAACAGCCGGCAATGCGCCTTTCTTCTCTAATAGAACCGCCACGATAACACCCTCCTTCATGGCTGCATGAAGACATGACGATGCTTCCACCACCGTGCCTCCACTCTTCTCAACTGGTGAGCTCTGTAAGGACGCCGGCCTTTGTTGTTTCCGGAGAGAGGATCCACAAGGCACTGGAGTTTGTCAGGTTGAGGAGATCAACGTCTCACCAACACGGGAAGCGTTGTGTCCGACCTTAACTCGTGACCCGACCCTGGCGCGATAGGAGCTGGATTTATCCGTGTGAGAGAAGTGGATGGTAGGTCTGATTACTCTACCCGAATCGGTTCTGGATTGGGTGCCTCTTTGGACCTTGTTAGATTGCTTCTGGCCCAGCTTGGTTTTACCTTTCCTCACAACTTGCTCCCAGCCTGGTTCATCATGCATGCAAGCCTCCTCAACGTTATTTTTTTCCAAATTATTAGCCTCCAAATCCTCTTAAAAACTCGGTGCAGGATTCTCGCCAGTAACGTCACCTACCACATCAGGTTCTACTTCATTTGAATTGTGAATTTTGGGCTCAGGATGTGGCACTACCGTTGTACTATCTCGGGGCTTGGTGGCATCGGAATCAGTACTCTTTCCTTCCTTAGAGTCTCTACCTAAGCACTGTGCCATATCGTGACCATAACGTGCACAAGAATTACAAATTAAATTTAAACTTTCATACTCCACTACATGAGTTACGCCTTCCACAATGATATGCTTGATCACTGGTAATCCTAAATTTATTTGAACACATACTCGAGCATATCGTCCTCTCTCAGCCAACTTAGTGGCTAGGTCTACTTTGATGGGAACTCCTATTGCAGAAGCAATACGCATCATGGCCCGTTCCTGATAGCACCAGATTGGGAGTTCTGAAATCCGAACCCATACAAGCGTAGACCCGAAGGATTGCTCACATGGCCGAAAATCTATATCCCACGGTTTTACAGCAACATAGTGCCCCTCAATCAACCACGGGCTACCAAGCATGACCTTCTCACGATCTTCACCTGCATCGAATTTTACCATGAAGTACCCAAACTCCACATCAAGCAGATCAAAGCCACCTTTGATGCGCCAAACCATCCAAAGCTTGTGTGAAAGAGCTGTGTAACTATAATTTTTATCAAGAACATTGATCACCAAAGCTTCTTGATAAGGCTTTGCCAAGCAAAGCTTGGCTTCTTCAGTGAAGTTTACACATGAAATTTGGGGATCGCCCTGCTTACCCACCACCGTCGCTATATTATCCCCAGATAGAGATCCTGCAAGTACAAAGGCCTTCGATTTCTGGACCAATGACTTTATCTCTAAAGGAGACCTTTGTAGACTTTGAAAAACCCTCTCGTGAAAAACCCTCCTTTGCACCAGATGCACCCCACCCACACTCTCCCCCTTATCTCTTCCAACGGCATGGCCGCTTTCCTCACTGTGTTTTGCCCTCAAACACTCGTTTTGGCTCTCTCCTTCTCTCATTCTCTCTGAGTACGGAGTACGTACTCTTTCTCTGCTAGGGGTTTCTTTGATTGAATGGAAAATTATTTTCTCAAAGTTTTAATAAAACTAATGTAAGTTTTGATTTATTACATTTTGATATTTGGAGTCTGTTTAGAAAAATTTTTATTCATAATCATAAATATTTTTTTTACTATTATTGATGATTTTAGTCACTTTACATGGGTTATTTTATTAAAATCAAAAGGAGAAGTGCAAAATCATGTAAAAAAATTTGTTACTTTAGTTGAAACACAATTCAACTCTAAAGTCAAAGTTGTTCGGTCCGATAATGGACCAAAATTTATTTTACATGATTTTTATGCTTCAAAGAGCATTATTAATCAACGTAGTTGTGTTGAAACTCCTCAACAAAATAAAAAGATAGAGTTCTGATATCATAATAAAATTTAAAGAGTACACAAAGATAAAGAAAGTTGTTATGTATTTTTGATTGAAAAAATTAGAAAAGTAAAACTAAATATATAGGCTGAAATCGTAACCAAATTAATTATGTTGGACTAAATTTATGGGCTGGTGTAAAATTTCTTTATTGTTGTCATGAATTAAGGTGAAAGAGTTGTTTAATAATAGGGATGAGGGACGGGGTAGGGGTCTCCTTCCCTATGGAGCTGGGAATGGATTATCTCAATTTTTTTACTTAAGAGAGTAAAATGTGATTTTTTACTATTAATTTCATAAATAAAATTAAAAAAAACATAAAAAAAGAACATTAAAAGATTAGAAATTACATTTTACTCATTCAACTGAAAAAATAATTAAGAGGATCCATTCCTTTATGGAACCTATTGTCATCTCTAGGGCCAGCGAATTAGAATAATGGCAGAGAGATGAGAATTATGGAGATGACAATGATAATAATAAAGAGAATAAATTAATAATTATATCAAAATTTAATTATTGACTAGATAAATTGACTATTAAGATAATGCTTAAATTATTTTGTTAAACGAGATATATTTTTTGGGACTCATTGTGTTATTAATATCGTCTTAGATATCATTTTGTCAAAATTATAGTTTTTAAGTGTTAAAATAAAATTATTTTTAGTTTAGTTAAAAAGGTAAATTTTGTTTTCCTCTACGAGAAGCTTTTTTAGTTATTTGTATAAAAGTTCGAAACGTAATGATTATGCTAAAGAACTACATTTAAAAAAAATTGAAAATTAATAAGGGCAGCTTTCTTAAAGAAACGGAAGATAATTTTAACGTTTTTAAATTGGAAAAGTATAGGGTACTGATCTTGCCTGGGAAATAGGTAAGCTTCAACTCCTCAAGGTCAGCCGAACTATACGCTGCAAGATTGGACGTCCACTCCTCAGAGTTCGAATTCTTCTTTCTCGTTGTAGATGTGAGGGTATGAGTAATACAAAAAGGGGTGGAGTGTACCTGCAAAGGCACTCCAATGCTTAAGTCAGTTATGGTGTTAGTTCAGAATGAATGAGAAAAGATACTTTACCTTGCTTTTATAGATATTTAATCGTCCGTTATATTCTAGATGATTATTTGACCGTTCTTGATAATTGGTTTTGTAACCGATTTTATTCATACCGTTTGAGACGTCGGTTATAATGTCATTAATTTTGCCGAGTTATAATTCATAAGTGCCGAACAATAACGGCAAAGACGAGTTATGATGATGGTCGGTTATGATTTGTATTAATGGTGACCATATCACAGCCCCCAAGCTTAGCCTGAGGAGGATTTTAATGAAGTAGGTTGAGCTTTATTTTTTGATGAGTTATAACTCGGCTTGTGTGGGTTAGTGGATGAGCCCCCAGATCAACTTACTTCATTAAAAGATAGTTCAGTGGTTTGAAATGTGGGTACGTGGGGAGTCGTGTCCGTTATTTCCTGATGAAAGAGAAGGAATAATGGTTGCATTTAATTTTTGCGGTTTCCCAATGTTTGGTTCACTGTTTGATGTGGCTTTGGGAGTGGGGGGGTGATTATTTGGAACGTTTTGTTCCTTTAATTCTTCGAATCTCTTCAGATTTTCCTGGGTGTTTTGTTGGCTGTTGGTTATATGCTTGCTTTCTTTTGAAGAATGAGTAAGAGAGGTATGAGTCTCTTTTTCTGTTTCTGATCCATTTCTGTGCTTTCTCCTGTGTTTTTCCTTTTTTCTTTTCTTCTGCTACTGCCTTTCGATCTAATGGGGTTTGAGAAAGAGAAGAAGGATAGGGTGGATTGGTCGTATGATTGGGTAGGGGAAGATGTTAAATCACGGGTTTCACTTTTTTCTGATGAAGCGGCGGTGAGGGAGGTGGATGTGAATAAAATAGTGAGGGTAGGTTCCGGAGTCAAGGTGGAGTTGTTACCATGTAGTGTGGATGATAGGGTTTATCACCGAGAGTGGGGGTTTGGGTTCTTTTACATGCATAGCTGTGTGCTTGAAGAGTTGCGGGTTAGGCTTCCGTTTACGGAGTTTGAGTGTCAAGTTCTTAAGCAGCTCAACTGTGCTCCCTCACAGCTTCATCCAAATGGATGTGCTTTCCTTCGATCTTTTGAGGTTTTGATGGAGTTTCTAGAGGAAGTGCCGTCTGTGGATTTGTTCTTTTCCTTATTTCAAGCTAAAGGTGTTTGGAAAGGAGGTTGGGTAAATTTCAATAGTACTCCGGGATTTGGGATTTTTAGACTGTACAAATCTTCTTTTAAAGACTTCAAGGAGATGTATTTTAAAGTTAAGAGTTCAGAAGAGGATTTTCCGTTTTTTATTGATGAAAACCTTGCTGAGAAATTTCCCCTCTTTTGGTGCTCGGAGCCGCAAAATATACTCGGTCCGGAGGTTATATCGCCGAGGAATGAGTGTCTGATAGAATTTTTGGTGGAGAATGTTGATCGAAAAAATTTGATATCGATGTATGAGTTGCTGAAGTGGGAAGAGGATAAGGGTGCTGTTGTAGAGTATCTAGGTGAGTTTCTAGGGTTTATGTTAATGTTTGTGTTTCTTGTTGAAAAACTCTAACACGATATGTTTTCTTCAGGTGGGAAGTATCCTGGCGTTTCTGCTGCATCGCTAAGGACGCGGTTTAAGAATAAAAATTTGGAGAAAGAGGTGTCGTCATCTAATGCTGAGAAGGTTGTTGGTACTGGCGAGGTTTCGCAGCCTCGTCAAGGGCGGAGGAAAGTTATTGCGAAGAAGAGGAAGAAGTCCGAGCTTGTGGAATTATCAGATGATTCTGATGAGAAAGAGTTTGGGGTTCCTCTTGAAGAGTTACAGGCTTTTATGGGGAATCAAAAAAGGCTGCACGAGATTTCTGAGGAAAGTGAGGCGTTTTCAGTGTGGGGAAAGGAATATCCTTACATGGCTGTTGTGGATGAGTATTGCCAATCGTCGGCCGATGTAACTCTTGCCAAGGAGGTCGGGGATGTGGCTGTTGGGCAATATATGCAGGTAACAAGTTACTGATGTTTTCCTTATTTTTCCTTTTGTTTTCTTATGAGTTTGTTTTGCCCTCTAGGTTGTTGGGTTGAGCCTTGCAAGTCTGGGTCGAAGTCAGGAATTGAAACATAAGGGAGTGGCTGCTGAGAAAGGTGAGGTATCTGTTTTGAAGGAAGAGTTGGTTAAGTGTAAGAATCTTGCTGCTGAGCTTCAAGCTCGTTTGACTGAGACCGAGAAGTTGCTGAAGGAGACTAAGTAAAGTTATGCTAAGGATGTTGAGGATTTGAAGAAGAAGGAAAGCGATCTGGTGAACGTGCAAAGTCGGTTGATTGAGGTGACTGCTCAGTTTAAGGATATGGAGAAGAAAAAGGTGGATGAGATTTTGGACTCGTTTGTTGAAGGTTTTGAAAGGGCAAGGTTGTAGGTGAAGTTTTTGGTTCCGGATGCCGATCTTTCTGGCATGGACCCTGGGAAGATAGTTCGAGATGGTCAGTTGATTGAGGATGATGGGGATGCGGAAGATGAGGCCGATAATGTTTAGGCTGTTATGAAAAGACCTTTGTGAATTTGTTTTTTGTTCTTGTAATCTGACTGTTTTTTGTAAGCGGATAATAGTATGGCTCCTGTTTTTGAGCCTTTTAAAATTGACTTGTTTGAAAATTTGGTGCTTTTTGTAAAAAGCTGTTTGCATTGTTTGGATATATTTCCGAGTTTATTGGCGTTTTAGAATTATTTGATAATTGCCGTTTGGAGCTTGGACGAGTATTGGCATTTGTCCGAGCTGGATTGATAGTTTGATAAGATCGGTTTGATATAATAGAAAGGATAGGACATTTGTTCGTCCCTTGTATATTCGGAATTGTTTCATACAAAGGTGCAGGTAGGCTAGCCTCGTTAAAACCTCTCCAAGCAAAACCCTTTGGGATAAAATCTTGGCAGTAGGAAAAAGAGTACAAGCCTGTCCCTGTCTTTTTAACTATAAAATTTCTTTAAGGAAGATACATTCCATGTACTAGGTAAGAGGTTACCATCTAGTGTTTCTAATTTGTATGCTCCTTGGCCGAGTGCTTGGGATACTCGGTATGGACCATCCCAATTGGCTGCGAGCTTTCCATGTGTTGGTGGTTTCCGAACAGTTTCGGTTTTGCGGAGAACTAGATCTCCTGTGACGAAGTTTCTGTTTCTCACCGCTTTGTTGTATTGTCGAGCTATGGCTTGCTGCGCTGCGCGTTGCCTCAATGTGGCTATGTCTCTTATTTCTTCGATCACGTCGAGCTCAGATTTCCGAGCCTCGTCCTGATTGTTGATGTAAGTTCGGATAGAGTTCTGGGAGATCTCCAGGGGGATCATGGCCTCTGAGCCATATACCAATCGGAATGGTGTCTCCTTTGTTGATGTTTGTGGGGTGGTGTTGTATCCCCAAAGTACTTCAGGTATTAATTCGGCCCAGAGTCCATTGGCCTCGTCTAGTTTCTTCTTTAGTGCATGTAAGATGACTTTGTTTGCGGCTTCAGCTTGGCCGTTCGTTTGGGGATGTTCCACAGAGGCGAAGTGTTGTTTTATTTTTAGATTCTGCAAAAAAGCTTGAAATTTTTGATCGGCAAACTGGCGACCATTGTCAGTTGTAATATGCTGAGGTATGCCGAAACGGCAAATAATGTTCTTCTAAACAAATGTGATTGTTTGTTGTGATGTTATTTTTGCTAAAGGTTGGGCCTCTGGATTGGTATCTGATGTCGAATTTAGACAGTTCGACTGCCCATTTAATTAGTCGTCCTGCAACTTCTGGTTTGTACAGCACTTGTCTTAGTGGGTGATCTGTTCTGACATGGATAACGTGGCTCTGGAAATAAGGTCGGAGACGTCGCGCCGAGAATATGAGTGCCAACGCAAGCTTTTCAATCCTTGGATAATTAAGTTCGGCATGCTGTAGAGTTTTGCTAACAAAGTACACTGGATGCTGAACTTTGCTTCTTTCTGTAACAAGGGCTGAGCTTATTGCCCAATCAGTTACCGATAAATATAGAAATAAATCCTCCCCTTGTAGGGGTTTTTGTAGAATCGGCGGTTGTGAGAGTGTTGTTTTTAATTTTGAAAAGGCCCTCTCACAATCGTCGTTCCACTCGAATTTACTTTTCTTTTTTATTGTTTGGAAAAAAGGAACAGAAGTTGAAGCTAAACAGGGAACAAATCTGGAAAGTGTAGCAAGGCGTCCTGTGAGGCGCTGAACTTCTTTTACTGTTTTGGGGCTGGCCATGTCTAGCACTGCTCGGCATTTGTCTGGGTTTGCCTCTATTCCCCTGCACGTCAGCATGAAGCCTAAGAACTTACCCCCTTGGACGGCGAAGGCGCATTTCTCGGGGTTGAGGCGCATGTTGTATCTGCGGATTTGGCCAAATATTTCTGTTAGGTCTGTGATGTGGTTATCTCTGGTTTTTGTCTTGGCGACCATGTCGTCGACATAAACTTCGATATTCCTGCCGATTTGTTTGGCGAACACTTTATCCATAAGACGTTGGTAAGTTGCACCTGCGTTCTTTAATCCAAATGGCATAACTTTATAACAATAATTGCCGAAATCAGTGATGAAAGCCGTTTTATCTTGGTCAGAGGGGTGCATGAGTATTTGATTATACCCTGAATACGCGTCCATAAAACTTAAAGTAGTGTAGCCCGATGCATTGTCTACTAAAGAGTCTATGGACGGTAGAGGGTAAGAATCCTTTGGACATGCTTTGTTTAAATCAGCAAAATCGACGCACATGCGCCACTTACCGTTTTGTTTCCTTACCATTACCACATTGGCTAGCCAGGTAGTGAATCTGATCTCTTTGATAAATTCGGCGTTGATGAGCTTTTGTGTTTCCTCCAGTGATGCTTTCCTTTTTTCTTCGCCGAGTTTTCGTTTCCTCTGTTGGATTGGTCGGGCTGACGAGTTTATTGCTAGTTTATGACTGATGACTTGTGGGTCAATGCTGGGCATGTCAGCAGGTTTCCAGGCAAAAAGCTTGGCGTTTTCTTGTAGGAAGGATGTTATGGCCTGTAACTCAGCCGTGTTGATTGATGTACCTACATATGTAAATTTGTTAGGGTCATTATTGAAATATACTTTTTGTAAGTCGTCGGATGGTTTCGGGCGCTCGAGGAAATCAGCTCTTGGGTCGAGGTCGGCTAGTGTGCCTTCCTTCTGGTTGAGGTCGACATTGTTGACTTGTTGTGCTGAACGGTTTTGGAATTTCATACTGATGTTGTAACACTGTCGCGCCTCCTTATGGTCTCCATGGATTGTTGCGACCTGATCGCCCTGCACTGGAAACTTCACACAGAGATGAACTGTAGATACAATGGCGCCGAATTTATTCAAAAAAGGTCGGCCAAGAATAAGGTTATATGGGCTGAAACAATCCACTACTAAATATTGAATATCATTAGTTTTTGAAAAGGGTTGCTCACCCAGTGTGGTCTGTAACCACACTGATCCGAGTATTGGAACTCGTTCTCCTGAGAAGCCGACCAAGTCGCCTCCTGCGGTCTGTAGCACGTTGTCGCTGAGCTTCATCTTTTGAAATGTGGAGTAAAACAGAACGTCGGCACTGCTCCCAGGATCCAAGAGGACTTTTTTCACTAATAGGTCTCCCAGCTGGAGTGTGATTACCACAGGGTCATTCAGATTTTGTATGTTGGAGTTAAGGTCGGCCTGTGTGAAAGTGACCTCTGGTTGTGGGTTATTGATTGCTACATCTTGCTTTGGTCCTTCTACCGAGCATATTGCTCGGAACGACCTTTTTCTTGCCGAGTTTGAGTATCCCCCACTTGCGTATCCTCCTGAAATACAATTGATTATACCTCGTGGCCTTTCATATTGGCTTGAAGCTGCCTTCTCTTTTCCTCGGTTTTGTTCAGAGAGGTCGTTTGTTGTGGAACCTTGGCCGCGCTTTTGGATGTGACCACTAATGTATTTGTCTAGGTGTCCTTGTCTTGCTAGTCGTTCTAAGAGATCTTTGGTGACCACACAATCATCGGTGTTGTGGCCGTGCTTTTGGTGGAAAGCGCAGTACTTTGATTTGTCCACATGCTTTGCATCCTGGTATGTGCCGGCCTTTCTTGGTGGCTTAATTAGTTTGGAGTTCAAGATCTCCTTGATTATGTCCTCCCTCTTGGTGTTGAACTGCGTATAAGAATCAAATCTGGGTGTTAGTTTAAAACTTTTCTTAATGGTTGAACTCTTATCTTCTTCGCGGAAGTGTGACTTGTCAGATTTCCGAGCTTGTCTGAGCTCCTCGATGTCAATTTGTCCTTTTGCTTTCTCTCGAAATTCTGCTAGAGTCTTCGGTTTTGCTACTGCGATTGTTTCCTGGAATTTTCCAGGTCGGAGGCCGCTTTTAATTGCGTGTAGATGGACCTCGGGATGGAGATCTGGTATGTTGATTGCGACCTTGGTAAAGCGAGTCATATAGTCCTTTAGGCTTTCGTTTGTTCCTTGCTTGATGGTGTTCAGGTAATCGGAATCGTGCAAGTATATTGCAGATCCGGCGAAATGTTCTTCGAATAACTTCGCGAGCTGATAAAAGCACGAAATGGAACCTGCAGGCAAAGCACACAACCAATCAAGTGTAGGACCGTCTAAATAATTCGGAAAACAACGACATAAAACTGTATCTGATGCACCATTGACGATCATTATTGATCGGAATTTCTTTATGAACTTCCTTGGGTCTCCGAGTCCATCGTAGGGCGTGAGGGTCAACGGCAGAGTGAACCTCTTCGGCAGTTCGAAATTCATTACTTCTTCTGTGAAAGGGCCTACAAGGTCCTCGGATTCTTCTTTCTTGTCTTCCTGCTGTTGCTCTTCATGTTGAGCGGTTTCTGAAACATGGGTCGGTTGGGATTGATGTTCCTCATCCTCCGCCTGTTGGCGATGAGCATCATTGTGTTCAATCCGAGTATGATTTAGTTCGGCAATTTGAGCAGCCATTATTTGGTTCTCGTCAGCCATCCGCTGATTAGCTTGTTGTAGCTCAGCTACCATTCGCATGAGTTCGGACAGTGATGGAGGCGGTACGTCAGCCATGGATGTAGATGGAAATGATGAGACCAAAAGAAAAAATATGATTTCCTTGGCCCCACGGTGGGCGCCAATTGATCTTGCCTGGGAAATAGGTCAGCTTCAACTCCTCAAGGTCAGCCGAGCTATACGCTGCAAGATTGGACGTCCACTCCTCAGAGTCCAAATTCTTCTTTCTCGTTGTAGATGTGAGGGTATGAGTAATACAAAAAGGGGGTGGAGTGTACCTGCAAAGGCACTCCAATGCTTAAGTCAGTTATGGTGTTAGTTCAGAATGAATGAGAAAAGATACTTTACCTTGCTTTTATAGATATTTAATCGTCCGTTATATTCTAGATGATTATTTGACTGTTCTTGATAATTGGTTTCGTAACCGATTTTATTCATACCGTTTGAGACGTCGGTTATAATGTCATTAATTTTGCCGAGTTATAATTCATAAGTGCCGAACAATAACGGCAAAGACGAGTTATGATGATGGTCGGTTATGATTTGTATTAATGGTGACCATATCAGGTACCAATATATTATTTGCCAATTTATTGTCAATAATAATTAATTATTATATTTTAAATATATATATAAAGAGATACATCTAGAAAATATATCTATAAAAATACTTCTATTAAATACAGCCATAAAAAAGACATTTTTATTAGACACATCTATGAGATACTTTTATAAAACACAATTATAAATAAGAGTTAACAGAAGTTGGCAGATATGCTGTTGGTAACGTAGCGGGACCGTTTTAAATTATATAAAATATTGAAGTTATAAAATCATTTAAAAAAACTTTGGAACGAATGTCCGACAATGGGATGTGATTTCCATTAATCTCAAAAGATGTATTGAGCCAAACTAATATGGACCCCTAACGTGATTTGGAAGAGCCAAGATGGAATTGATGTAGTACAAGGAAGACTAGGGATGTCCATGGATCGGATCGTATCCGCAAATTTGCAGTAAATATCTGCATCTGATCCGAAAATTACGGATACGATCCGATCCGCAAAGTCATCGAATCGGATCCGATCCGATCCGCACCCTTTGCGGATCGGATCGCGGATATCTGCTCTACATCCGCGTATCCGATCTGCGGATCCGCAGATCCGCACTATAATAATTAAAAAATAAATAAATATATATATGTTTGGTATTATATTTACTTATTTGTATGTTTTAACTAGTAATTATTATTCATATATTGTATTATTTTATTTTTGTTATTTAGAGAGAGTTTGATTATAAATATTTTAGGAATAAATAAGTTTAAAAGTATGAAGGAAATATTTTTATTGAATTTTTTTACATAGAAATATGATTAAAAAGAGAAGGTTTAATTATACGGATATATCCGATATCCGATATCCGATTCGATCCGCAAATGTGCGGATCGGATCGGATCGGATTCGGCACTAAAAAGTGCGGATATCATATCCGATCCGATCCGATGGAAATTGTGCGGATCGGATCGAATTTTCGGCCATATCCGATCCGATCCGATCCGCGGACACCCCTAAGGAAGACGATGAGATGTTCTAGTACTTAGTTGGAGCGAAAACAATGTTGCCTTGGAACTAGTTTTGGTTAATGTGGTTTGGCATTTGCATTTATTAGAAGCAAGTTTTACTACGTAGATAGTATGTTGGCATCTACATGTACATGTGTAGATTTGTGGTGGTAGTTTATGTGGTTACAATAAATGATATAGAAGGAGATAGGATATGAAATTTGACCGAAAATTACAGAAAAAGCTTAATATAACCATGTGAGGAGGTTAATATTGTGGTTTTATAATGATATTTTATCATGATTAATTAAGTTAATTTGATTACGGCCTAATTTTTGGATTTTTCTCGTTTTTGGATAAAAAGTAGGTTTTGTGTTTAAGGTCAAAAAATACAAAGAAAGAATATCATAATATAAGTTAACATTATTGTTACTAAGAAGAAATATTTGACCTGCCATTCAGTGAGCCAAACCCATTCCCAGATCCCCGCCATTGTTTACCCACGAACCATGGTTCTCATGAAACGACGACGTTTTGCTTTTAAAAGTAAAAGAAAGAAAGCACGCAGAGAACCCAGAAAGCCTCTCCTCCCAAGTCCCAACCCTTTGTCCAATTCTCCCATATCCTTCTCTCCAAAGAAATGAAAACCGTAGCCTCACCGCCGCAAGCCACCGTAGCCGCCAGTCGCAGTTAGTGGCACGCGTGAAACACAGAAGCCTCTCCTCCCAACCCTAGAGTCCCTTCTCCGGTTATTTTAATCTCCTTCCTTCTCCCCAAACAAAAATGGTGTTGAGTTTGAAAAATTTCAAATTGTTATGATGATCAAACATTATTAAAAATATTAATTACAAAATTATTAAATTGATTTTTGATTCAAATTGGTTGTTTAATAATTTTGTTGGTGTACAGATTTTTGTTGGACCAAAGTTACATTAGCCTAAATCGATGTATGATTTAATTTGCTTGGTGACAATTTGGATCATTCAGGTCTCTGAGGTTTGAATTAAAGAAAAGCCCAAAACCTCAGGCCCATTTATGATGAAACAAATTGTTGAAGAAAGTGGCCCAAGGATGCCATACGTTGATCACAAAACAAAGGGGTTCAACTTTGTTGAAGCATGGTTTGGTTACCCATTTGATTTGGTGGAATCCAAATTTTAATTAAATTAACTGAATGCATTGGTAATAGGAAAGAGAATTCAAAATTGATTTGATGAAAATTAAAGCTTTCACACGTTACTATGCATAGGGAGTGGAAAATTAACTCATTTTAATTTCATTCATCAATTCCATTGAAAGCTTTTTTCTCTCTTCTCTCTTCTCTCTCTTCGATTGTCACTTCAACAGGAAAGAAGAAGATGCAAGCTATCAGAAAAAATCACAGAGAGGCTAGGAAGAAGCAAGTGGCTAAGGTGATGATGGCCCTTGCAAAAAGAAGATCCAAGGCATGGCGTGGTTGAGATCTTTTTCACTTAAGGCAAGATGTGATGAAGAAGCTTCAAGATCTCCATGCCTAAAGTAGTAGCAATCCGTTTCGGTCAGAGAAGAAGATATCTGAGGTGAAGCTCGTTTCTACTTTTGTTCATCCATCACAGAAGGTAGCTACTGGAGCTACGTTGAGGAAGGAGCAAATATGAAACAGAAGAAGCTGTCAAGGATCAAGAGTTTATCAAGGGTCAGAAATCTTTCTTGGGGACCAAGTCAAGATGGAAGGCTTAGATTGATGAAGTTTGATGAGAAGGGATGAGAGAGAGGTAATTGCATGTTGGTTTTGCTTTCAGTTTCTCTCTCTCTTCTCTCTGTCCGAACCGATTTTGATTATTGAAGAAGAAGAAGGTGGCTTGGTTCAACCGGTTTCAACCTTGGAAGCTTCCCCTTCCATAATAAGGGTGAACGGCCAAGGTTGAGACAAGGAGAAAAAGCACAGAGTTCTCATAGCTACCCAAGCTAACAGAAGTTCTTCTCCTTCAATGGGTTACATTTTGTTTTTTTTTTTCTTTAGTTTTGTCTGTCTGAGTCTCATGGTGAAAAAGGAAAACAGAGAGAGGTTTGTAAGAAAAAGTCAGTGAGAGAAAAAAGGCAGAGTGCGCAAAATTAAAGAAAAAGCCATAATGTCTTAGAGGTCCTTTGTACATCTATATGTTGTGTATCATGATTCTGTGGGAATCCCCTTGCAAGTTGGGTTAGCACTTAGCAGTTGAAAGCTTGGTAGGTGACCAAGTCAAGTTCAGTTTTGGGTATAGATTCTGGACTTGTCCCAGATAGGAATGGGTAGTTCCTAGGGAGAATTGGTGTGTGTAATTAGATGATTATAGTGAAATTCTGTCACAGTTGTGATGGAGACTGGATGTAGGCTATATTGCACTTAGCAGCTGAACCAGGATACTTCTTGGTGTGATTCTCTCTTTCTCTTCTACTCCATTTCTGTTTCTGTTGCGTAGGAGACAAAATTGAAAAACATCTCCTGACTGGTTACGAGACAAATAGAAAATGTCTCTTGACTAGTTATGAGACAAAAAGCAGAAAAATTTATTGAAGATATTTTAAAGGGCAGAAAGTAATACTCAGCAAAAAGGGGCTAAGATTCAACCCCCTTCTCTTAGCCACTGATTACCATCAATTGGTATCAAAGCTTGATCTCAAAGAGATCAAGCTTTGTAGCTTGGAGAAAAGATCCTGATGGCGGCTAACAATGGCTCAAATTTGGTTGCCTATACTCTGACAGAAGGGCAGTCAAGCAACAAACCTCCATACTTCAATGGAAAGAACTACAGCTACTGGAAAGAAAAGATGAAGATATTTGTTCAGATTGTAGATTACAGACTCTAGAAGATAATTCTGAAAGGTCCACAGTTTCCAACAGTTACGAGTGCAGAAGGTGTGGTTTCACTCAAAGGCAAAGCCGATTGGAATGAGGAAGACAGAAAGAAAGTAGAGATCAACGCTAAAGCTTTCAACTTGCTCAATTGTGCAGTCAGCTTCGAGAAATATCGACGGGTATCAAGATGCACAACAGCAATGAAAATCTGGGACAAACTTCAAATCACTCATGAAGGAACAACCCTAGTGAAGAAGATCAGGATAGATATGCTAAATAGAGAATATGAAATGTTCTCAATGAAGGAAGGAGAAACGATCGATGAACTGTTTGAAAGATTCAACGTCATCATCATTGGCTTGGATGCTATGAGAATCACATATCTTGAATCTGTGCTTGTGAGAAGAATTTTAAGATGTCTCACAAAAGAGTGGGAAACAGAAGCAATAGTAATAGCTGAAAGTAGCAACATTGATGATTTGAGAGGAAACTTGCTTTTGAAAATATTTATTTGAAAAAAGATACAAAAAAAGGAGTTGCTCTCAAATCTGTTTTTGAAACTCTGGATGATGAATCCAGTGATAACTCATCTGAAAATGATTTTGTTTTGTTTGCTAAGAAATTCAGGAAAATGGTAAAGCTAAAGGAGAAAAACAGAGGAAGCAGCTCAAGGAAGACAAAGAAGGATCTCAGCAAAGTAATCTACTACAACTGCAAAGAAGCTGAACACTTTAAATCTGATTGTCCGAAACTGAAGAAGGAGGAAAAACCGAAAAAGGGAAAGAAGAAAGGTCTCATGGCTTCTTAGGAAGACTTGGAAAATGACTCTGATGAAGATGATGAAATCGAAACCAGGTCTCAAACATGCCTCATGGCCGACATAGTTGATGAGGTAATATTACATGAACCCTTAATTGAAGACCTTCATCTCATGATTAATCATCTTTCTGGAAAGATTAAATATTTCCTAAGTGAAAACCAAGAACTTGAGTCTCAAATAGAAATACTGAAGGCAGAAAATAGTTTTCTAAAAGAAAAATTGAGAGAAGCTGAAACCGCTGTTGATATTGTTGAAGAAAACAAGTGGTTGAAAGCTGAAATAAAAGCTTGTGAAAAAAAAACATTCTATAGTTGCATATCTTAACTGTTTTGAAGAAAATGAGAAGTTGCTTAAAGAGGTAAAAAGACTTAAAGAGGATTTATCCACCTTTGCTCAAAGTTCTGAAAACTTAAATCAACTTTTGGCCAGTCAAAAACCTCTTTATGATAAAGCTGGTTTGGATTTTCATAAAACTCCAAAAATTGTTGAGAAACCTTCTTTTACCAACATGGCATTGTCTTCTAATGACATAAGGTTTCAAAACCCAACAAGCTTTAGAAAAACAGCAACTCAAAGATTTTGTAGATTTTGCAATCAGAATGGTCATTTTCCTATTCAGTGATTCTTTAGTGAAAGAATGATTGAAAACAAGGTTTACAAAATTGTTTGTGATTATAATGGCTTGGGACAAAGAAGATGGTTTGACATCAAAGGATCCAAAAATATTTGGATACCTTAGGTCACTTGAGCTTGTTTTGTAGGTTTGCCTAGCATCCAAAAGAAAGAACATGTGGTATATGGACAGTGGGTGCTCTAGGCATATGACTGGAAAGACAACGTTCTTCATCAAGCTTGATGAGTATGATGGAGGCTTTGTTACTTTCGGTGACAATGGAAAGGGAAAAATAGTGGCCATAGATAAAGTGGGTAAGAGTTTTTCTTCTTTTATTAATGATATTTTTCTTGTTGATGGATTAAAGCACAATTTACTAAGCATTAGCCAATTGTGTGATCTTGGTTATGAGGTTGTTTTTAGAAAATTGGATTGCTTAGTTATTTGTGAAAAATCTGGTGAAGACTTATTTGAAGCAAAAATGTGTAATAATGTGTATGGATTGACTCTTGAGGATCTCAAAGATAAAAAAGTAACATGTTGTACTTCTCTTGAATCTGAAAAATGGCTTTGGCATAAGAAATTGGGTCATGCAAGCATGTACCAAATTTCTAAGCTTGTTAAGAAAAACTTGGTTAGAGAAATTTCCAATATTAAATTTGATAAAGATATTACTTGTGATGCTTGCCAACTAGGCAAATAAGCAAAATCTTCTTTTAAACCAAAAGATGGAATTTCCACTAAGAGGCCATTGGAGATGTTGCATATTGATCTTTTTGGTCCAACAATGACTCAAAGTTTGGGAGGTAAACATTATGGTTTAGTGGTGGTGGATGATTACTCTAGATTCGGTTGGATTATCTTTCTAGCTCACAAGAATGATTCCTTTCATGCTTTTTCCACTCTTTGTAAAAAGATTCAAAATGAAAAAGATTTGAAAATTGCCCATTTGAGAAGTGATCATGAAAAAGAATTTGAAAATCAAGATTTTGAAAAATTTTGTGATGATTTTGGTATTGCTCACAACTTTTCATGTCCTAGAACTCCTTAACAAAATGGGGTAGTTGAAAGAAGGAATAAAAGCCTTCAAGAAATGACTAGGGCAATGCTTTGTGAAAATGAAGTACCAAAATTTTTGTGGGCTGAAGCTGTAAATACAGCTTGCTATATTTTGAATAGAACCATCATTCGAAAAGGCTTAAAGAAAACTCCTTATGAGCTATGGAAAGGAACCCCACCTAATCTTAAGTATTTCCACATTTTTAGATGCAAATGTTTTGTTCTTAACAATAGAGAAAATCTGGGAAAATTTGATCTAAAATCCTATGAAGAATTTTTTGTTGGATACTCCACCACTAGCAAAGCATTTAAGATTTACCTCAAGGAACATATACCAATAGAGGAATCCATACATGTGTCCTTTTGTGATTCTAACTCTATTCCTAGTGCTGTGATAGAAGATGATGCAGGTTGTGATGCTGATGTAAACCAAGAAGCCAGTCAAGTTGATCCCAAGACCGTCCCAGTTGTTGAACCTAACTATCCAGAAATGTCTTGTCAGAATGAAGAAGACATTTCTGTTTTGTCTCCTGACCAAGCCAGAGAACCCAGAACAGAGCAGTCAACCGAATCTTATCAAGGCAGAACCATCCCTCAAAGTCCACAAGAATGGAATTTTTTTAAGGGTTACCCCCATGAGTTTATCATTGGTGATCCTTCTCAAGGCATAACCACTAGGTCCTCAAGCAAGAAGCAAGTCGAACAAAGCAATGTTGCTTTATTGTCCTAATTGGAGCCTCTCAATGTGAAGCAAGCCCTTGAAGACCCCTCATGGGTTAAATCCATGGAAGAGGAGCTTGCTCAATTTGACAAAAATGAGGTTTGGACACTTGTACCAAATCCTATTGGTAAGAAGGTAACTGGTACAAAGTGGATTTTCAAAAATAAATCGGGTGAGGATGGTAGTGTTGTTTGTAACAAGGCTAGATTAGTGGCCCAAGGTTATGATCAAGAGGAAGGGATTGATTTTGATGAGTCATTTGCTCCGGTAGCAAGAATAGAAGCAATTAGATTGCTTCTTGCCTATGCTGCCCACAAGGGTTTTAAGATGTTCCAAATGGATGTCAAATGTACTTTCCTTAATGGTCTTATAGATAGGAAAGTATTTGTGTCTTAACCCCCCAGTTTTGAAAGTAAAGAATTTCCAAATCATGTTTTTAAACTTTCAAAGGTTCTTTATGGCCTAAGGCAAGCTCCAAGAGATTGGTATGAAAGGCTTAGTGCCTTCTTGTTGGAAAATCATTTTCAAAGGGGTACCACCGATACTACTTTATTTATAAAAGAATCTAATGATGATATTTTACTTGTTCAAATTTATGTGGATGACATAGTGTTTGGTTCGGCTAATGAAACCTTGTGTGAAGAGTTTGAAAAACTTATGATTAGTGAGTTTGAAATGAGTTTGATGGGTGAATTAACCTTTTTTCTTGATCTTCAAATCAAACAAACTCCTAGTGGTATTTTTATTCACAAAGGTAAATACGCAAAAGAATTAATCAAGAAATTTGGCCTTGAAAATTCCAAACCAATGGGAACACCTATGCATCCAAACACTAAGCTTGATAAGGATGAAAGTGGCAAAGATGTGGATGAAACGCGGTATAGAGGAATGATAGGCTCACTTATGTATCTCACATCCTCTAGACCGGATATTGTTCAAAGTGTGGGTATATGTTCAAGATTTCAATCACACCCAAAAGAATCCCATCTTTCGGCTGTTAAAAAAATCATTAGATATATTAAGGGCACATGTGACCTTAGCTTATGGTATCCAAAATCTAATGAATTTTATGCAGTAGGATTTTATGATGCAGATTATGCGGGTGACCGAGTGGATAGAAGGAGCACTTCCGGAATGTGTTGCTTCCTTGGAAGCTCACTCAACATGTGGTCAAGCAAGAAACAAGCCACTGTTGCATTATCCACAGCTGAAGCTGAATACATATTTGCCGCAACTTGTTGCTCACAATTAATTTGGTTGAAAACTCAGTTAGAGGATTATAAATTAAAAATCAATAGTATACCTTTATTTTGTGACAATATGAGTGCTATAAAAGTTTCTAAAAATCCTGTTCTGCACTCTAGAACTAAGCACATTGAAGTAAGATATCATTTTATTAGGGAACATGTGCAAAAAGGTACTATTGATATTCAATTTGTGAAATCCGAAGAGCAACTGGCTGACATATTCACTAAACCTCTATGTGAATATAGGTTTTGTGCTTTAAGGAACAGTTTGGGAATGATGGATCTAAATTTTGTTGAAAAATGTAATTTTTTTTGTTTCTGTTGGTTTTTGTCTCGTAGGTAGCAGGGAGACAAATCTGGGCAGGTGATGATCAAGCTTTGAAACAAGGAGAGACTGAACCTTAGTGCCCTCTAACTTAAGCCCAACCCAACTACTTTGATCCATTTCATGATTCTGCCCACTTTCATTTTTTTTTCATCATGTTTTCATTAAAATAATTTTTAAATATTTTTCTTGGAAGGTTATCACATCATATCTTTATAGGGGGAGTTCATGTCAAATCAAAATCTTTTCCCTTATTCTCTCCCACGTTTCAAGGAAAAGATCTTTCAGTTACTTATTTTAATTTTAAAATTTCCTTGAAAACGGTTTTCATTAAATGCTCTTCTCTTTAAATAACATTCTCTTCACTAAGCATTTAATGTGATTAAACCTCTCCCCACCTTCCATCTTCTTCGGCCACTCCTCACCTTCTCTCTATCTACTTTATCTTCCATCATGAGAAAAAGTTACCTACTAGAAGAAGCAACCGAACCCTCTTTACCAAAAAATTTCCATCTTCCTCTGCCCCCTCAAACACACACTCATATTCATATTCACTATGCTTCATCCTCATCTCCATCATCTCACTCAACCGATTCAATGAGGAAGAAAGTCCCATCCAAGAACCTCCTCGCACAAGAAAGATGCAAAACAAAAGGGGCCAATGCCTGATGAAGAAGAACTGTCTAAGTCCTCACCACCACCTTCATCTCCACTGCGCTCAACACCCTATCATTCTGACCGAATTGCACCATCTCCGCGTTCGAAGGGATATATTCTCCATAACACTCGAGAGCCACCAAACTTGGACTCACTGGATTTTAAAAATAAGTTTGGTAAGAATCATTCTCATAAATGATCCTGCTCACTTTATATCCTGTGCTGCTTTTGAATTCCATTCTCAAGTTTTAGTGAATCGCCATTTGTGTGCCTCATATGTGGTGAATCTGGAGAATTTGTCTGATAAGCGTATTAACTTTACTGTTCTCTTTGACAAACTCAAATGGACTCCACTCTTTAAGATTCACAAACCTGTTTACCCGAACCTGGTTCGTGAGTTTTATGCGAATATGATGTATCATGATGGAGCCTTCCATTCCTATGTTAAAACGGTGCATCTTACCTTGAATAGAGAAACTGTGAGTGCTGCCCTAGAGTACGCAGATGAAGGAGCAATGGCATACATGTCTGGAAAATGGGACTCCCATGTTGGGGTTTCCCTTCAGGTTGTTCTATCTCGGGTTTGTGAGAATTTTTCTGCACTTGATGGAACTGTATTGACCTACAAGGCTCTTGGCCCTGTAAGAGCTCTGCTTCATCGCATTATCAACCATGTTCTCATGCCTCAAAGTGGCTCCTATCAAAGAGTAACCGTCTGTGATACTTTGATTTTATTTGCTATTCTCACATCTTCATCTATCTCTTTTGCATATCTCATGGTGCGATACATGTGGGATTGTGTTTGCAGTGATAAGAAGGCTAATTTACCCTATGAAATTTTTCTGACATGTATTTTTGAATATTTCAATGTTGATCTGATCAATGAGCCCGTAGAGAACAGGGTTTCGACCATAAAGGGAGCTGAAGTTCCTGAATCCATGAAAAATAAAAAGGGAAAAAGCTCAATGGCATCCATGCTCTCTGACAGTGAAAGTGAATCTCTTCCTTCTAAATCCTCTAAACTTTTAGACTCTGTCAAGGATGTGTTGAATGAGTTCTCTCACATGTCAAAACTGATGGTCAAGTCTTACAAAGAGGCCAGGAAACAAGCTTATGAAAACGAAAAAGCCTGGACCAAGTGCAATGAAAGGATCAATCTGCTGCTCAAGAGCTTAGAGAAAGACATAGCCCAGTCGGATGAAGAAGATGATCACCTCAGCTCGGACATAAATCTCTCTGATGCTTGATTGATGTGCTCTTTACTGCCCACAACTTTGAACTCTGTCTATTTTATTGTTCTTTTGATTTAGTGTTTGATGAACTGCTGGATAACTGTACTAAACTACTTTAACTCATTTATTTTTAATCAAATATTCTGCATTTTGGCATGCTGTTTTTCATCTATTTTGCAGGTCCCTCCTTGATGACAAAAGGGGGATGAATTAAAAAGAAAAAGGAATAGAGAAATAGGGCTAAATCTGTTGAAACTTGTGCTCTAAATTTCTGTGCTCTAAATTTCTGATTTTTTATTCCTGATGACTATTGGTTCATGCTCTATGGTTAAAAGGAGGTTTTGTGATATGATTTCTGCATTATCATGCTTTGATTTTTTTTGTGCTCTGATACCTATTGCTAATTGTTGATCTGATACTTATTGCCAATCTTTCTGAAGCTTTGTTTTCTGATAACTGAATATAAGAAAATGCTTCATTGAGCCTGACTTATTACTTTGATTGGCAAGAAATTTTGTTGGGCAGGAAATTGTTTTGAACATGTTGATATAAGTATGTTGAGTCTTGGATATTTGTTGTACTCCGAAAGTACTCAAGTATACTTTGTTTTATGTTGTGAACAACAGGTTATCTAAAAGATAATAAATTTAATTTTGATTATTCTTATCCATCTGCTCAAAAATCAAGTTGTTCAACATGTTTTTGTCTAAAAGACTCCATATGTTGAATACATTAAATTTTTGAACTGTTCTAAGTTTATTTTAAGCATGTTTCAGGTACTGCTGCCACCGGAAAAATTGCACACATTAAGGGGGAGCTATATGACAAATCGAAAGGGGGAGGATCAAAATCTTCAAGGGAGTACTTTTAATCCTTAACCTCTTTCAATTTATTTTTAATAATGTTTGTCATTGACGAACGGGTTTTCTGTTAGTAAAGAATTTTTATAAAAATAATCGCATTGTAAGTATAGTTTCTAAACTGGCAGAGAATCCTTTCGTACAAAAACTTTGGTTGTCACAAGTAACAAAACCCAATAAAATTTATAACCAAAGTATTTAAACCTCGGGTTGTCTTCTCAAGGAATTGCAGGGAAGTATGATTTATTATTGGTTATGGAAATTGCATATTTTTGGGTTTTTGAAATAAGGAACAAGTAATTTAAATTGGCAAGAAATTAAATTAATAACTAGAAAAACTCTTGGCAAGGTATGAGAACTGGAAATCCCATCCTAGTTATCCTTATCAGGTGTGATGAGAATTGTTATTGCTCCCACTTAGTTAACCTTTACTAAATAAAGAAAAGTTAAATGGACTAATTAATTTGATCCTCAAGTCCTAGTCAACTCTTGTGGAAAGACTAGCTTAGAGCGATCCAAATCAATCAGCAATTCCCAAATCTCAATCAACTGCTGAGTTTGATAACTCAAGTGTCACCAATTACTCAACCAAAGTCAAAAGGGGAAAAATCTACTAGAATAAAAATGCCTTCAGATTGGAAGCAGCAGTAACATAAATAAAAGAAAGAAATCTTAAATATGAAATAACTCAAATTATATTAAATAAAGAAATCAACTCTAACATGAAGTTCATAAGCCAAATTGAAAAGATAAATAACAATTAAAGTACTAGAATAAATAAAAGTAGAAAATAAATTAAAAGAACATTGAACCTGTGATTAAAGAGAAGTAGCCTAATCATAATAGAAATCCTAAATCCTAAGAGAAATTCTAAGAGAGAGGAGAAAGCCTCTCTCTCTAAAAGCTACATCTAAACCTAAAATTGTGAATTATGAATGTTGTATCAATTGTTCGTTGTTGATTCACCCATTCTCTGGCTTATATTCTATGTTTCTGGCTTGGATTTGGGCCGAAAAAGGTCCCAGAAATTGCTGAGGGCGTTTTCTACAGATTCCTGCACGTGGCGTCCGTCACGCGTGCGCGTGGATCACGCGTACGCATCATTCGCGTTCTACTCAAGGCACGCGTCCGCGTCGTCCATGCGTTCGCGTCGTTGCCTTTTCTTCAAAACTCCATTTTTGTGCTTTCCTTCCATTTTTGTATGTTTCCTTTCTGTCTTCTAAGCCATTCCTGCCCTATGAAACCTAAAAATACTTAACACACAAATTACGGCATCGAATGGTAATAAAGGATAATTAATTTTAATATTTTTAAAGCATAGGAAATATGTTTTCACATATATTATAAAATAAGGAAGGAATAGTAAAACCATACAATTTACATGAATAAGTGGGTGAAGGATTGATAAAAACACTCAATTGACCATAAAATACATCATAAAATAGAGGTTTATCAACCTCTCCACACTTAAACAAGAGCATGTCCTCATGCTAAATCCAAGAGAAAGAGTGAAGGTAGAATGGTGGAATCTTATGCAATGCAATCTATTCTAAATGCAAGCTTCCTAAATGAATCATGCAATTCTAATTATCGTCCACCTATATATATAGAGCTTACATGTGGTTAGTTTGATTCATATTTTCAAGGAATCACATATGCATAGCCAAGCCTAAATCATGTTAAAGCACTTCCACAATTGAGTTGAGTTAAAGGAATTCACAAACTTGCAAGACAATTAACAATTAAATTTGGATATATGGAGATGAGCTATTGAACCCTCACTGGATTTTTGTGTTTACTCTCTAGTCACTCAGTGTTTGGGGTTAATCACTCTATTCTTTTCTATTCATGCTTTCTAAAACTTTGTTCTTCATCTAACCAATCAACAAATATCTAATGCATACATACAAACATCATGAGGTCTTTTCAAGGTTGTAATGGGGCCAAGGTAAAGGTGAGGATATATATAAGGCTAAGTGAGCTATAAGTTGAATCCCTGATTAGTCTAAGATCTCACCTAACATATACATTCTCTATAAAAATTTAAAGTTATCCTGGTCTTCCCAATTTTCCCACTTTTGTATTACATATTCATGTACCAATTTTGGTTTTACTTCCATGTGCATTGATTTCTTTACTAAACTCATTATTGGGGTAATTTTGTCCCCTTATTTATTTAACTAAAAAGGATTTTTTTTTTGAAAATAATCACAATAATTTCAATTCACATGGTATTTTAATTATTTTGGTTTCACATTGGCATGCTCCCAAATTTCTGATTATTTTATTAACTTAATACTTTCCTATCAACCCATGTTCCCACATTTTCCCACATTTAGTGGACACACAATCTCTATCTTAAGCTAACCAAGGACTCAATTTGGGATTTTTAATTTGTTTTTTCGCTTAAAGCTAGTGATGTGGTTATAGAACAAAAGGGGATTAAAAGGCTCAAGGGGGCTAACAAGGGTGATGTAGGGGGTTGGCTTATTTGGGATAAGTAAGCAAAACAAGCAATGGCCTCAATCACATGCATGTATGTATCTACATTCTATATTGGACATATATATTGAAACAAAGTAAAGATTGCAAGCATAGAAAAGAAGTGCGAAACACACAGGAATAAAATTTATGGTTAAATGTAACCATACAATTAAGCTCAAAAACTCACGGGTTGTGTGTTCTTTGGCTCAAAAACCATATATCAGTTATGTATGTCATGCAAGTAGAAATCAAGAGTTTCCATTCAACTCAATGTGAATCTTAGAATGGCTTTTATAAAATTTAGTATTTTCCTTGAAAAAATATTGTCAATTAACCAACATTTATTGCTATATATATACAAAGTGTGTGGATTGTTGTGATTCTGTTAAACTAAAAGTTTCTAGTGTACTCTTTTATTTTCAATTAAACCAATTCATCATATGCTAAAAGGGTAAACTAAACTGATTAATCCATATATTCTATATCACAACTTAATAAGCTCAAAGTGCAAAATGCAGAAATACAGTAAAAAATGTGCAAGTACTGAAAGATAAATAAGATAAGATAAAATAAAAAATAAAAATAAAAATACAAAAAATAAACAAAATAGGATAAAAGAGAGTCTGAAAGTGGTTCACCCAAAATAAAGTTCGCCAGAGATGGCGACCTCCCCACACTTAAATAATAGCATTGTCCTGGATGCTCACTCAAGCTAGGTGTGAAGAAGTGTCATCTCCGGAAGGATGTGCTGTAGGTGTCTCTGTGGTGGTCTGAGACTCTGCAGTCTGTATGAGTGTCGGAGGGTCTGGCTGCTGAAGCGGAGGCTCTGTCCGTAGAGGGATCTCTGGATCAGCCGGCTGGATCTGATGGGGCTCCTCATGATGTGGCGCAGCCTACTCAGCCTCTGCACGTGCTTCCTCCTCATGACCATCCGCCTCCTCCTCAGATGGCTCAGAAGGGGGTGTCAGGCTCGGAGGGGATGTCGTGGTGGCCAGATCGGATCATCAACTTTAAGTGTTCATAGCGTCGCTTGCTGCGACGCTCAGATCTCTCATATCGCCGCTGGTTGCGGTGCTCCATCTGGTCCAACCGGTCAAATAGGCGATGCACAAGGTGGTAGATGGGCTCTGAAGCAGGTGAGGGTGCCGTGGTGGTGGCTGGTGCAGCAGGAGCTGAAGGAGCAGCAGAAGATGTGGCTGCCTCAGCAGAGTCAATAAGAAAAGGAGGTCAGTAACCCAAGGCCTGGAACTTCCTTCTGTGAGGGATAATCTTTTTGCAGTCTGCGGCGGTTGGCTTTTCATCAGCAATCTCCCAGGGCACCTCAGCTCAGCGGCCCAGCTGAGTAATCAAATAGGGAAAGGGGAGGGTGCCTCTAACATGGACCCTGGCCATGTAATACCGGATAAAGCGGGGAAGATATAGGTCCTTTCCCTCCATCACACACCAGATGAGGGTGATCATGGCAGCTGGCACCTCTGTCTCATGAGTGCTCGGCATCACGTAGTTACTCAGAATCTGCTGCCAAAGCCGAGCCTCATCGTTCAGATAGATGAGCTTAATTCCCTTTGGGGCCACTGTGGACTTGCTCATGACCCATGGGACAGAAGGATCAAGAGCTATTCTCTGCTTGACTGCGTCCCAGTCAAATCTCATGAATCTCATATCCTCTTCAGTCTTCTGGTAACCATCTGGCTGATCCGATTTAGGTAGGAGCTGGAGGATTTCTTCAGTTGCTTCTTCAGTAACCAGAATCTGTTTGCCTCGAAGCTGTACTGCATCTAGGGACGTTTTAAAGTAGTTGCAGTAGAATTCCCTGATCCAGGATGAGTTGACTTCATTCAAGTTCCTTTCCAGGAAGAACCAGCTTCTCTGTTTAATTTGTTCTGAGGTGTATTGTTTGAGTTCTTCTGGAATTTTCAGGGTCTTTTCCAGGTATAAATTCCTGGAAGATGCAAAGACAGGATACTTCAGCTCACAGTATCTGTTGGCAAACTTTTCGGGGTCAGTGGCAGGCACCAACTGATCAGCCTTTTCCTGCAGGGTAAAGTTCTTTTCTCGCTAGGAATCATCATGGAGGATATCCAAAATAGAGGTAGAGGATTCTCCTCTTTTCCTTTTGCCTGTGGTTGCCTTGCCCTTTCCTTTACTTTTAGGGTCAAACATCCTAAAAAGCAGAAATTCTAGGATACAGTTTAAGAACTAAAGCAGGAAAACAGGTAAGCAAATAGGATTTAAGCAATAAAAGCATATAGGCAAAAGAGGAATAAAGTAGCAATATAAGCATGGAGTGAGTCGAATGAATGTAAAATGTTGGACTGTATTCAAGTGAAAAGTTGGAGAATAAAAGTCACAATCCAAAATCCTATGAAATGCGAAATTCTTTGTTAATTAGGAACAACACTAAATATGCCTTGAAGTGGTTAGTTGAAAGCTAAAAAGTTAGAAAGTTAAAAGTGGTTAAGAGTTTAAAATGAAGTTAAAGTCAGTGGCATGTTGTTGTGGTTTTCCATTAACTAAAATTGCACAAACTTGAATAACAAGTAACTCACGTTCAAATAGAGTGAAAAGAATTGCAAAATTAAAGTAGAATCATCAATAATGTTATTTAATGAATAAGGGAATAAGAAAGAAGAGGAAAGCTAGCCCGTGCATTCATGAATTGCCTTGGTTAAAACCATTTAGTGCAAAATTTGAAATTTCCAAAACTAATTCATGAATGGGAGTTGAGTGAAACAATTTGCTGAAAAAAATTTGGGCAGCATTTCGTCTAAAAATTGGACTTTCCCGGGTAATAAACAACAGTAAAAACAGTTCATATGATAAAAAGGTAGTGCAGGAAAGAGTAACAAATAGTAATGCATAAGATTTCAAAATAAACAAACTCAATCTGCGTTAAGGAATAGTAAAGAGCAACATATGAACAGCATTATCATCGCAGCAAATTCAAAATTGCGAAACAAATAAAACAAGTAATAAGAACGGCGCAATTATCAGGCCTAAATCCACTAATCACATCCTCGCAAACTAACCACCTAAAATCCACTACGATCATGCATCTCTAACTATCCTAATTTTGAAATAAAATGCAACTAACTAACTGAAAGAGGAATCGTTGTTCGGCATAACCTGGTAGGCAGAGGAACAGAAATTGGGCTTAGAGAGATGGTGGTGGTGTGGTAGTGGTGGCTGGCGACGCGACGGCGCTGGGAGGCGGCACGACGGCGGTTCGGTGGAGGCAGGGTGTCGGTTTGGTGGTTGAGGATGAAAGGG
>NC_029794.2:120933971-120968408 GCF_000816755.2 Arachis ipaensis
GGGGTGGCGCGGCAGTCTGGGTTGGCAATGGTGGTGGCGGGCGTTGGGAGATGGAGGTGGTATGGTGGTTGGAGAGGGAAGAAGAGAGAGTGCAGAGGGGGAGGGGGTTTTGGGACGCGAAGAGGTTAGGGTTTCGCGTGGGTTGGGTTAGTGGATTCAAATCTACGCGGTCGCGTGGGTCACGCGATCGCGTGATTGAGGCGAAAAGGCAATGATGCGATCGCTTAGGTGAGGGATAATAAAAGTGACGCGTACACGTGGGGCATGCGTACGCGTCGCTTAGAATTGTGCTAAACGCACAATTCCAGCGTCGTTTTGGCGCAACTCTCTATTTTCTATTAGGGAGCAATAATATTCACACGACGCGTACGCGTCGCCCACGTTTTCGCGTGGTGTGTGTGAAGTGAAGGTGATGCGTTTGCGTCACTGACGCGATTGCGTGGCCCAATTTGTGCCTAATGCATAACAGCCGCACGATTCCAGCCCAACTTTCTGGGCGTTGGATTTTTTATGCCGATTTCGACTTGACGCCCACGCGTGGCCCATGCGCACGCGTGGGGTGCTTTTTTTTTGGTGCAGAATGCAAAATGCAATACTGATATGGATGTTATGCATAATTCCAGGTTCAACAAAATAAAATAAAACCTAAAAACAATCAAAACGAAATAAAATTAAAAGTGAAAAAGGAACGATCATACCATGGTGGGTTGTCTTCCACCTACCACTTTTGGTTAAAGTCCTTAAGTTGGACATTTGCTGAGCTCCCTGTTATGGTGGCTTGTGCTTGAATTCATCCAAAAATCTCCACCACTGTTTGGAATGCCAACAGCCTCCGGGGTCCCAAACTAGGCATATAAAGCCTTTGAGTAAATTCAAACAGGTGTTCAGGTTCCTGGGACGTTGAATGTCAGAATAGATTCCAGGATCCCAAACCTTACTTTTATATCCGCCTTTGTTTCAATTTGCATTTGTCCAGCCGGGCGGTATGGAATTTGTATTCTCACTAATATGACCAAACATCTTCCGAGACCCATGCAATCGAACTCGAAACCAATCCTTGTACCTCAAATTGAAGTGTGGAACTTCATAGAATCTTGCATACCAGCTCTGAGTGCAAACCATTTCTCTTTTACTCTTAAAGCCGCAAAGAGCTCTAAGCTGGCCATCTGTTTCAAGCAAACCATATTCAAATGGAAAAGTAAAGATAAAGGCTAAGGATTTTACCCACTTGAAGTTTGTATTGGATGGTAATGGCCTTGGAAAAGGTGTTTCCAGGGGTTTTGCAAGCTCTACCCCCTTGTATTCTTCTGTGAATTCTTCCACTTTCTTGCAAACTTCTTCAACTACAACCACGTCTTGATGAAAGTCTTTGATATCCTCCTCATTACTCAAGTCATAATTTGGAGGTTAAGAGAAGTCTACCTCCGCATCATCTTCGTATTCACTTGGGGAGGATTATTCAGTCTCAAAGAATTCACTTGCGGATGCAAATTCATTACTAGGAGAACTTGACTCGTGATTATCATTATCAAGGAAACTCGCTTCTTGAGTTGTTCCGTCCAGTTCTTCATAAGATACCTGCTTTGGGGGTTGTGCACTATCCTCCTTAGCATCAATTGCAAATTCCTTGACAGAATTCTCCACAATTCTGGATTCCCATGGAGGTTCAGCATCTCCTAAGTCTTCAACCAATTCTTCTTCTTCGATAATTTCAGCTTCCTCCACTTGTTCCAGTACAAAGTCATGCTCCTTACTGTCCATCAGAATTTCTAGTATCTCCTTCATGCTACGTTCTTCATTAGATTGTCCATATGAAGCCATGGGGGTTCCTTGAGTGTCCGAATGTCGGGAAGGTAATCGATTAATCGCTTGCTCTTGTTGGTGAAGGGTTGCATGAAATTTTTCCACTGTTTCCTTGAGACGCTCCCGTGATTCTTGGGTTGATGGATATGGACATGGTGCGTAGGGAAGTGGTGGTTCTTGGGAGTAATTGGATTGGAATTGGGGTGGATATGGGTTAGGGTCAGATGGAGGTGAATGGTGGTAGGGGGTTTGTGAGTATGGTGGTTCAAAGCTATGCTGATGAGGTGGTTCATAGGCATATAATGGGGCTTGTTGGTAAATATAAGGGGGTCCACCATATCTATCATCTTGGTACGCACCTCGGAATGGCACTTGACCGTAGTAATTTGGTGAAGGTAGTTTGTCACGAAAGGGTCCACCATGACTATTGTCTCGACATGCATTGTTGAATGGTCGTCGTCCATGGTACTTTGGAAGGTGTTGTTGCCTAAAGGGTTGATCAGATCCTCGTGGCTCCTTCCATCTGTGATTGGTTTGACCTTGATGCATGTTCCTGTTATAGCTTCCATTCCTTTCAACAATATTTGAACCAAACTCAAAGCGATGGGGGTGAGAACTCATAGTAGCTAATAAAAATTAAAAATGAAAATAAAAACAAATAAACAGGTAAAAGAAAATATTTACAATAACCAATAATAAGGCCCACAGTTGCAATTCCCCGGCAACGGCGCCATTTTGACGAACGGGTTTTCTGTTAGTAAAGAATTTTTATAAAAATAATCGCGTTGTAAGTATAGTTTCTAAACTGGCAGAGAATCCTTTCGTACAAAAACTTTGGTTGTCACAAGTAACAAAATCCAATAAAATTTATAACCGAAGTATTTAAACCTCGGGTCATCTTCTCAAGGAATTACAGGAAAGTATGATTTATTATTGGTTATGGAAATTGTATATTTTTTGGTTTTTGAAATAAGGAACAAGTAATTTAAATTGGCAAGTGATAAACCCATATTTTATGATATAATCTTAGCTCAAATTGAGTGTTTCTATCAATTTTTCACCCACTTATTCATGTAAACTGCATGGTTTTACTTTCCCTTCCTTATTTTATAAGTGAAAAACATGTTTCCTATGCTTTAAAAATATTAATTTTAATTACCCTTTTATTACCATTTGATGCCGTGATTTGTGTGTTAAGTATTTTCAGATCTCATAGGGTAGGAATGACTCAAAGGACAAAAAGGAAAACAAAAAAAAATGGAAGGAAAGCACAAAAATGGAGTTTTGAAGAAAAGGCAGCGACGCGAACGCATGGACGATGCGAACGCGTGCCTAGCGCGAAAAAGCAGTGACGCGAACGTGTGGATGATGCGGACGCGCGCCTTGAGCAGAATGCAATTGACGCGTATGCGTGACCGACACGTACGCGTGACAAGGAAAACTCCCAGATGACGCAAACGCGTGACCCACGCGGACGCGTGACAGACGCCACGTACAAGAATCTGCAGAAAATGCCCCCAGCGATTTCTGGACCCTTTTTCGGCCCAAATCTAAGCCAGAAACACAGGATATAAGCCAGAGAATGGAGGAATCAAAGGATATAGAGAATACAACATTCATAATTCATAATGTTTAGGATTAGATGTAGTTTTAGAGAGAGAGAGGTTCTCTTCTCTCTCTTAGGATTTAGGATTAGGATTAGGATTTCAACTTCCTCTCAGGTTCAATGCTCTTTTACTTTATTTCTCTTCTACTTTTAGATACTCTAATGCTTTTATTTGTTAATTACTTATGTTCCCAAATTGACTTATGAACTTTTTCATGTTTAGATTTGAATGTTCTATTTAATATAATTCGAGGTATTTCAGACTAATAATTGTCTTATTCTATTTATGATGATTTCAATTCAATTTAGATTTATTTTCCCCTTTTGGTTTTGGTTAAGTGATTTATAACACTTGAGTTATCAAACTCAGCTGTTGATTAGAATTGGAATTCTTTGCTGGTTAATTTGTACTCCAATAACTCTAGTCTCTCCATAGGAGTTGACTAGGACCTGAGGATCAAATTAATTTGTCTACTTGACTTCCCTTTGTTTAGCAAGGGTTAATTAAAAGTGGGAGCTGAATTCAATTCTCTTCACACCTGATAAGGATAACTAGGATGGGACTTCAATTTCTTATACCTTGCCAAGAGTTTTATTATTTATTTGAATTAATCCCTACAGTTTACTTTCTTGCCATTTACTATTCTTGTTTTTTATCTTATACATCAAAAACCCAAAAATACACTTTTACTCATAACCAATAATAAATCATACTACCCTGCAACTCCTTGAGAAGACGACCCGAGGTTTAAATACTTCGGTTATCAATTTTATTGGGTTTTGTTACTTGTGACAACCAAACTTTTGTAAGAAAGGAATTCTTGTCGGTCTAGAAGCTATACTTACAACGTGAATTTAATTGTGAAATTTCTAGATCGCGCGAGAGTTTCGCTCTTTCAAAATGGCGCTGTTGCCGGGGAGTTGCAACTGTGTGCTTTATTATTGGTTATTGTAAATATTTTCTTTTGCTTGTTTATTTCTTTTTATTTTCGCTTTTAATTTTTTTTATTATTTACTATGAATTCTCACCCCTATCGCTTTGAGTTTGGTTCTAATAATGTTGAAAGGAATGGAAGCTATAACAGGAACATGCATCAAGGTCAAAACAATCAGAGATGGACGGAGCCACGAGGATCTGATCAACCCTTTAGGCAACAATACCTTCCAAACTATCATGGACGACGACCATTCAACAATGCATGTCAGAACAATAGTTTTGATGGACCCCCTTGTAATTACCGACAAGCCCCATCATACACCTATAAACCACCCCCTCAACACAGCTACCACCATTCACCTTCATATAACCCTAACCCGTATCCACCCCAATTCCAACCTAATTACTCCCCAGAACCACCACTTCCCTATGCACCATGTCCATATCCATCACTCCAAGAATCAAGGGAGCAACTCAAGGAAACATTTGAAAGATTTCATGCCACGCTTCACCAATTGAATCAAGCAATAAATAGACTACCTTCCCGACATTCAGACACTCAAGAAATCCCCATGGCTTCATGTGGACAAACTAATGAAGAACGCAGCATGAAGGAGATCCTAGAAACCCCACTGGATAATACAGAGCATGATTTTATACTGGAACAAGTGGAGGAAGTTGAAATTATAGAAAAAGAAGAATTGGTTGAAGACTTAGGAGACGTTGAACCTCTATGGGAATCCAGAATTGTGGAGAATTCCGTCAAGAAATTTACAATTGATGCTAAGGAGGATAGTGCACAACCTCCAAAGCAGGAATCTTATGAAGAACTGGACGGAATAACTCAACGAGCAAGTTTCCTTGATAATAATGACTACGAGTCCAATTCTCCTAGTAATGAACTTGCATCCGCAAGTGAATTCTTTGAGATAGACGAATCTTCCCCAAGTGAATACGAAGATGATACAGAGGTAGATTTTTCACAACCTCCAATTTATGACTTAAGTGATGAGGAAGACATCGAAGACTTGGATCAAGATGTGGTTGAAATTGAAGAAAATTGCAAAGAAGTGGAGGAATTCACAGAAGAACACAAGGGAGTAGAGCTTGCAAAACCACTGGAAACACATAGCCCAAGGCCATTACCACCCAATACTAATTTTAAGTGGGTAAAATCCTTAGCTTTTATCTTTACTTTTCCACTTGAATATGGTTTGCTTGAAATAGATGGTCAGCTTAGAGCTTTCTGCGGCTTTAAGAGTAAAAAGGAAATGGTTCGTGCTCAAGGCTGGTATGCAAGATTCAATAAGGTTTCGCGCTTCAATCTGAAGTGTAAGGATTGGTTTCGAGTTCAATTGAATGGGTCTCGGAGAATGATTGGCCATTTTGGTGAGAATGCAACTTCCAAACCGCCCGGCTGGAAAAATATAAATCGAGACAAAAGCGGATATAAAAGCAAGGTTTGGGATCCTGGAATCTATTCTGACATTCAACACCCCGGAAACCTGAGAACCTGTTTGAATTTACTTAAAGGCTTTACATGCCTAGTTTGGGACCCCAGAGGATTTTGGAATTCTAAATAATAGTGGAGATTTTTGGATGAATTCAAGCACAAGCCACCATAACAAAGGACTCCCCAAATGTCCAACTTAAGGACTTTAACTAAAAGTGCTAGGTGGGAGACAACCCACCATGGTATGATCATTTCTTTTTCAATTTTATTTCATTTTGTTTATTTTTATTTTATTTTACTTTCATTGAACCTGGAATTATTCACAGCATCTATATTGCACACTGCATAATTGCATAAAAAAAAAATCAACCCATGCGAGCGCGCAGGCTACGCGTGGGCGTCGACTGGAAATTGGTGTAGAGATCCAACACCCAGAAAGTTGGGCTGGAATCGTGCAGCTGGTGTGCGTTTAGCACAAATCGGCCCACGCGTTCGCGTCCCTGACGCGAACATGTCACTTACACTATGCACATCCCACGCGAAAGCGTGAGCAACGCGTTCACGTCGCATGGATTTTATGGACCCCATTGGAAACAGAGAGTTGGGCCAAAACGACGCTGGAATTGTACGTTTAGCACAATTTTCATCGACGTGTTCGCGTGTTTCACTCGTACGCGTGCCTTACCTTTATCCCAATTCATGCAATTGCGTTGATGACGCGTTCGCGTCAACACCCTTTTCGCCCAAATTCACGCGATCGCGTGCTCCACGCGTTCGCGTGGATTCAAAAACACTAACCCCTATTCACGTGAAACCCTACCCATTCACGCGAAAACTACCCCCACCCCCCATCTGCAACCTCTCTTCCTCCCATCCCTCAACCACCACCCCACCCCACCTCGCCGCCCAGACCCGACCGCCGCGCTGCCCTCTCGCGCGATCTAGAATTTTCACAATTAAATTCACGTTGTAAGTATAGCTTCTAGACCGACAAGAATTTCTTTCTTACAAAAGTTTGGTTGTCACAAGTAACAGAACCCAATAAAATTGATAACCGAAGTATTTAAACCTCGGGTCGTCTTCTCAAGGAGTTGCAGGGCAGTATGATTTATTATTGGTTATGAGTAAAAGTGTATTTTTGGGTTTTTGATGTATGAGATAAAAAGCAAATAAATAATAAAACTCTTGGCAAGGTATAAGAAATTGAAGTCCTATCCTAGTTATCCTTATCAGGTGTGAAGAGAATTGGATTCAGCTCCCACTTTTAATTAACCCTTGCTAAACAAAGGAAAGTCAAGTAGACAAATTAATTTGATCCTCAGGTCCTAGTCAACTCCTATGGAGAGACTAGAGTTATTGGAGTACAAATTAACCAGCAAAGAATTCCAATTCCAATCAACAGCTGAGTTTGATAACTCAAGTGTTATAAATCACTTAACCAAAACCAAAAGGAGAAAATAAATCTAAATTGAATTAAAATCATCATAATTAGAATAAGACAATTATTAGTCTGAAATACCTCGAATTATATTAAATAGAACATTCAAATCTAAACATGGAAAAGTTCATAAGCCAATTTGGGAACATAAGTAATTAACAAATAAAAGTATTAGAGTATCTAAAAGTAGAAGAGAAATAAAGTAAAAGAGCATTGAACCTGAGAGGAAGTTGAAATCCTAATTCTAATCCTAAATCCTAAGAGAGAGGAGAGAACCTCTCTCTCTAAAACTACATTTAATCCTAAAAATTATGAATTATGAATGTTGTATTCTCTATATCCTTTGATTCCTCCATTTTCTGGCTTATATTATGTGTTTCTGGCTTGGATTTGGGCTGAAAAAAGGGTCCAGAAATCGCTGGGGGCATTTTCTGCAGATTCTTGTACGTGGCGTCTGTCATGCGTCCGCGTGGGTCACGCGTTCGCGTCATCTGGGAGTTTTCCTTGTCACGCGTATGCGTCAGTCACGCATACATGTCAATTGTGTTCTACTCAAGACGCGCTTCCACGTCATCCACGCATTCGCGTCGCTGCCCTTTTCTTCAAAACTCCAATTTTGTGCTTTTCTTCCATTTTTGTATGTTTCCTTTTGTCCTTTGAGTCATTCCTGCCCTATGAGATCTGAAAATACTCAACACATAAATCACGGCATCAAATGGTAATAAAAGGGTAATTAAAATTAATATTTTTAAAGCATAGGAAACATGTTTTTCACTTATATCATAAAATAAGGAAGGAAAAGTAAAACCATGCAATTTACATGAATAAGTGGGTAAAAAATTGATAGAAACACTCAATTTGAGCACAGATTATATCATAAAATATGAGTTTATCAACCTCCACACACTTAAACAATAGCATGTCCTCATGCTAAATTCAAGTGAAAGAGTAAAGTTAGAATAGTGGAATCTCATGCAATGCAATCTATTCTAAATGCAAACTACCTACATGAATCATGCAATTTTAATTATCACCCACCTATATATATAGAGCTTACATGTGGTTAATTTATTTCATATTTTCAAGAAATTATATATGTATAGCCAAACCTAAATCATGTTAAAGCACTGTCACAATTGATTTGGGTTAAAACATTTCATAAGCTTGCAAGACAATTAAATATTTAAACAGAGATATATGGTGATGAGCTATTGAACCCTCACTGGATTTGTGTTTACTCTCTATTCACTCAGTGTTTAGGGTTAATCACTCTATTCTTTTCTATTCTTGCTTTCTAAAACTTTGTTCTTCATCTAACCAATCAACAAATATTGAATATAGACATACAAAGATCATGAGGTCTTTTAAAGGTTGTAATGGGACCAAGGTAAAGGTAGTGGTATATATATAAGGCTAAGTGAGCTAACAAAGTGAATCCTTGATTAGTCTAAGATCTCACCTAACATATACTTTACATAATTTGAAATGCTTTACCTAGTTACCCAAAATTTTCCACTTTTTTAATACATACTCACGTACTAACTTTACTTTGAATTTCACCTTATGTGCATTGATTTCTTTACTAAGCTTATTATTAGGGTAATTTTGTCCCCTTATTTACTTATTTAACAAAAAAGAATTTTTTTAAACACAAACAGAACATATATCAATGTACATGGTATTTTAATTTTAAATTTGTTTTACATGAGCATGCTCCCAAAATCCTTATTACTTTATTGAATTAATCCTTTCCTATCAACCCATGTTCCCGTGTTTCTCCACACTTAGTGGATACACAATCTCTATCTTAAGCTAACCAAGGATTCAACTTGGGGTATTTAATTTGTTTTTCTGCTTAAGGCTAGTAATGTGGTTATAGAACAAGAGGGAATTAAAAGCTCAAGAGGGCTAACAAGAGTGATGTAAAAAGTAGGCTTATTTGGGATAAGTGAGCTAATAACAATTAATGGCCTCAGTCATCTCTTGGTATGTATCTATATTCTATATTGGACATATAGATTAAAACAAAGTAAAGATCACTAGAATAAAAAAAGAGTGGCGAACACACAAGAACGAAATAATTATGGTTAAATAATGTAACCATACAGATAAGCTCAAAAACTCACAGGTTGTGTGTTCTCTGGCTCCAAAATCATATATCAGTTATGTATGTCATGCAAGTAGAAATCAAGAGTTCCCATTATTCTCAATGTGAATCTTAGGGTGGCCCTTAAAATTTTAGTGTTCTTCCTTGAAAAATATTGTGTAAATTAACCAATCATTTATTGCTATATATATACAGTGTGTGGATTGTTGTGATTCTGTTTTACTAAAGTCTTTAGTTTACTCTTTATTTTCAATTAATCCGTTATCGTATGCTAAAAGGGTAAACTAAACTAATTAATCCATATATTCTATATCACAACTTAATAACTAAAATTGCAACTAGACTAAACTAAATATCTAAGATAAGTATATAAACTAATAGTGCAAAATGCAGAAATACTGTAAAAATACAGAAAAATGTGCAAGTACTGAAAGACAAGATAAGATAATATTTAGATAATATGGCATTTATATTATGGCGGTTTAAAATAATGTGCATAAAATAGCTTTTTAGTGATTTTAGCGGTTTAAAACCGCCATTATTCAAAACTCATCATTTAAAACAGAAAGCCCAAATAAAACCCCTTCCCCAACAAATAAAAACCCGAACCCAGAAACCCATTACTGCTGAAACTAACGCGCCCTACCACCAAACCCGAAACAAAGATCTGTGCTCTGGTCCAGGGATTTCTCCGGCGACGATCTGCTCCAGCGACTGCTCCGGCGACGGTCTTCTCAGTGGCATTATTCTCCGACGAGATTGTGTGCTCTCTCCAACGATGATCTCCTCTGGCAGGTTCTCCTCCGGCGTCGCGTTCTCCTCCTGCTATAATCTCCGTGTAAGAGCAAGGTTGATATTCTTTCTCTCTCTCAATTTTCTACCGTTGTCGAAAATACCTAAAAGTTTGAAATGGAAAATCAAGTTGTAGAAACTTCATAAAACTATGAGATCTGTTGCGCAAGTGTTTCCTCCAACGATCTTCTCCAGCAGCGATCTTCTCCGGTGGTGATCTCCTCCATCAATGCATCTCTTCCATTAATGAGATCTGTTGCGCAAGTGTTTCCTGCGGCATCGAGTTGTGTTCTGCGACTTCTCCATCTCCATCGAGCTTCGTTGAGCATCTAGGTTAGTATTCAAATTTGCATTATTTTCTTGTGTTTACTCATGATTTATAAATATGCCATGGTCTATGCTAACGATGACTATGTCTTTTTCTTTAATTCTAGGTTTTCGATTTTCTTCACTGTCAGAAGAAATTGGAGGTCAGGCATTCACTAAATTTTCTTCTAATTTTGTTTGTATGTATGCTAGATGCTTATGGATTCTGATGATAGTAATTTTCTTCATTAAAAAATAATTTTGCATAGTTTTTTTTATAATATCAAGGACGTGAAGCAGCTACAAGAAGTGAAGATTCTAGAAACTGAAAGCAAAAGGAAAAGCACGGAGTCTGTTGTGTATGTTGAGAAATCTGAGGTGTGCGAAGAGGAAGATGTGTCAGAAACTTAGTCAAATTCGGGGATGGAAACTCGTACGGAGTCTCAAAAGCACTGAGTAGGTTGGTGCTGCTTGAAGTGGAGGCAAGAGTGTCTGAGAAGAACGTCCTCATTCGGATCCACTGTGAGAAACACAAAGGAGTGTTGATGTACATTCTCAAGCTCATTGACAAACTCCATCTCTCTGTTCTTAACACCACTTCCTTGCCTTTTGGAACCTCCATTGTTGACATAACCATCACTGCCAAGGTACATTAACTAAATTAAACTCATCACGTTTACATTATTGAATAATTTATTATGGTTATTGCATCGCAACAAAAAATTATGGTATAATTAGTGGATATGATTTGACCCAAAACCTGGTGCTACATGTCTCATTAAAGTTCCTATGTTAGTTTTTTGTGTCTTCTATGTGTTTGTGTTTATGTTTATGAAAGAGAAAAGAAGCAAGTTTTAGGACGAAAAAAAGTAGGGTGCTATGGAGAGTTCCCTGGAGAGTTGCTTGTACATATGAATATGCATCCAAATGGTATATTGCAAACTGTTGAGACGAAACCCTTGTAAGATCTACTTTTTAATGATTTAATCCTTTCCTAGGTGATTAATGTTTCGTCACCCAATACTCCTGGCTTGCGCATGCTTCAAGGAAGAAAGCAATTGAAGGATCTTGTGAAGAAGGTAGAAACTAAAATGTGATGCTTTCTTGTTCTGTTTCTTTTCTTGCATAATTATGAGATTGATTCTAGCCAATTTTCCTTTTTGTGAAGGTACAAGCTGCTTGTGATGAAATGCAATGGGGGTGACGAGGGTCCACCTCCGTTGCTGGTAAAAATTGCTCCAGATTTGTCAAAAGACGACCTTGAAGACATTGCTGCAGTAAGTCTGAATATTAGTTTATTCTCCTATCTTCATCATATGCTGTATTAACAGCTAATACTTTGGTTACAGGTTGCTGTGGACCTTAATATTAGTCTATACACTTTGGTACTCTCAATTGTCAAACTTGAGAACGATGCAATCTTAAGTTGTGCTTAGTTTCATTTGTTTATTGTGTCCAGATTATATCAAATACAACCATTTCCAGACCAGATACTGTTAGTAGCAATCCATTAGCTTCAGAAGCTGGTGGGTTGAGTGGGAAGCCTCTTCTTGATCTCTCTACCAATATCTTGAAGCAGATGTATATCTTGACACAGGTATGCTTTTTGTTTTTTCGTTGTGATTTGTAAACAGAACTACTATAATAGTTGGTTTAGAGCACCAGGTCCTATATCTCCAGTTCATTCTAGCATCCCTAAGGATGGTTTCTCTAATATAAAAATCTCACATCACTTGTTATGCATTGATTTTGACCAATTTAATAAGTTGGTAGAGCTAATTATATAGGATTCAGGAGCATCTAATCAGTTGTTGTGATCTGTCATTTTTACATGACAAGATCCATTCTCTTGGCATCAGTTGTCATTAATAATTGTCCATTTTTAATGTAAATCAGGGCAAGATTCCTTTAATTGGCTGTGGGGGCATTAGCAGGTAAAATTGCACGTTTCTCCTCTACTGCATGTGTATAGTTTGGTTTCTAGCTACCTACCTACCTACCTGTTATAAGTATTCTTTTTATGATTTTGGAAATAAATTATACAATAATTTCTCCTAAGTTTTGGTATCAATTAGTGGTGAGGATGCATACAAGAAAATAAGATCTGGAGCAACTCTTGTTCAGCTATATACTGCTTTCGCTTATGGGGGACCTGCACTTATTCCACAAATGAAGGTATTAAAAGTTGCACATGTTCAAGATTGGGGTATATGTCTACTAAATTTTTGTCTTTACATTCACAGGTGGCTGCTCTTGTTCCTAAAGGGGAGCTTGATGGTGAAATGGGGGATGCACACATGGCAATGCAGGCTAGGTTGATGAGCCAGACCCTTTAGAAATTAAGCCACTCATTGTCAGTTTCTCAATGTATATTGATTTTTATAAACCAGGTATGAGTTAAAAACCAGAAATTACACTGTTGTCAGTCTTGTGTGAATATTTTTAATATTTTAACCTTTAGAAACTTAGCCAATACAGAACTTAGCCAATATAGTAATAAAGGAAAACTCTTGAAAAGAACATGGATTTGGATGAATCGTTTCCTTCAGAATCTTCTTAACTGTAAGTATATCAATTTTTAAAAAAGGAAGGGCAATGTTTCCAAGATTAATGGGGCCATAGTACTGTATGGATTTTGCTACCATTTGGCTTAGATAAGTTTTTTATCACCAGGGAGAGTATTGACATGTATATTGATATGTCTTCTAGTCAAGTGTTCATCATGTATCTTTTGTATTATGTTCTTTCTCTCTAAATACTTTTCACTGCTGCATCTAACTTTCAAATTTCAATACATATCATTATATCAATTGCAAATTATGTATTAATTCTTTCTCATTAAAATCTTCTTTTAAACTCAAAAAAAGAAAAAGTAATAATTAAGCTATTATATTTTTAAACCCCACTTATTGCCAGCTTATTATATTTCTAGTAATATGGCATAAACGTGACATAAGAGTGTTTATTCAATATTAGTCACTACCGAAATACGATTCTTTATTATTGATAGTGTTGACATTAATAAAACCATTAATTTAATAATTCAATGTGTTTAAAAAAATTCTAATTCTTTCTATGTGGCTATTTATCATTCTCTAGTAGTGAAGACTCTTTCTTCGTGCAACAATCGATTTCAATAAGCCTAGCTACTTGGAGAAATTAAATTAAATTCATAATAATTCATAATAGAATAATGTACACATAATTAATAATGCATCTATTCTATAACTATAATACTAAAGAATTAAACCTATAACAAGTAATTTCAATTCAGTCAATATTATAACAAGTTGTTGGATATAGATTTCAGACATTTTTTAGTTGAATTTTGAATTTTTTTTAATTTTGAATTTTTTTTATATTAAAGATTAGCTACAATATTAATTGTGTAATGTTGGCTTCAATGTTATGCAATAATTAAGAAAAATTATATTTGCATGAAGACATTGGCTTGCCCTTGCCAAAGGTTGCTAGTTCTAGCCACAAACGTGACATGAGATTGTGCTTTTGACTCATTTTTTTCTCTTTTGGGTTTAGTTAGTTTTTATTATATTTTTATTAGTTTTTATTTAAAATTTACTTTTCTGGACTTTACTATGAGTTTGTGTATTTTTTGTGATTTCAGATATTTTCTGGCTGAAATTGAGGGACCTGAGCAAAAATCTGATTCAGAGGCTGAAAAAGGACTGCAGATGCTGTTGGATTATGACCTCCCTGCACTCAAAGTAGATTTTCTGGAGTTACAGAAGCCCAATTGGCGCGCTTTCAATTGCGTTGGAAAGTAGACATCCTGGGCTTTTCAAAAATATATAATATTTTATACTTTGCCCGAGATTTGATGGCCCAAACAGGCATTCCAAGTCAGCTCAAGAATTCTAGCGTTTAACTCCAGAACTGGCACAAAAGCTGGAGTTAAATGCCCAAACTGGCACAAAAAGCTGGCGTTTAACTCCAAGAAAAGTCTCTACACATGAAAGCTTCAATGCTCAGCCCAAACACACACCAAATGGGCCCCGGAAGTGGATTTTTACACTAAACACCCTAGCTTACTTATTTTCTGTAACCCTAGGTCACCAGTTTACTATAAAAACTACTTTTAGTGATTCATCTTGTACCTCATGACATTCTACACGTTTCATATTGTATTCTCTACGGCATGAGTCTCTAAACCCCATTGTTGGGGGTGAGGAGCTCTGCTGTTCTTCATGAATTAATGCAATTACTACCGTTTTCCATTCTATCACGCTTGCTTCTATTCTAAGATATTCATTCGCACTTCAACCTGATGAATGTGATGATCCGTGACACTCATCATCATTCTCACCTATGAACGCGTGCCTGATAATCACCTCCGTTCTATCTTAGATTGAATGCATATCTCTTAGCCTCATGATTCAGATCAGAGTCTTCGTGGTATAAGCTAGAATTATTGGCGGCCATTCCTGAGATCCGGAATGTCTAAACCTTGTCTGTGGTATTCTGAGTAGGATCTGGGAAAGGATGACTGTGACGAGCTTCAAACTCGCGAGTGTTAGGCGTAGTGACAGACGTAAAAGGATCAATGGATCCTATTCCGACATGATCGAGAACCGACAGATGATTAGCCGTGCGGTGACAGCGCATTTGGAACATTTTCACTGAGAGGACAGGAAGTAGCCATTGACAACAGTGATGCCCAACATAAAGCTTACCATGGAAGGAGCCTTGCGTGCATGAAGAAGAAGACAGTAAGAAAGCAGAGATTCAAAAGACAAAGCATCTCCAAAACCTCAACATGTTCTCCATTACTGCAAAACAAGTATTTATTTCATGTTATTTTACTTTTTACAATTAAATCTGAGAATTATTGATATCCTGACTAAGAGTTACAAGATAACCATAGCTTGCTTCAAGCCGACAATCTCCGAAGGATCGACCCTTACTCACGTAAGGTATTACTTGGACGACCCAGTGCACTTGCTGGTTAGTTGTGCGGAATTACAAAAGTGTGATTGTGATTTCGTGCACCAGGGATAATAGTTTCAAGTTTAGGCACTGCACCAAAGTTCAAGTAACTAGTTACATGTACGAAAATAAGAAAAGAGAACTGTCTGTATTGCAAATTATGATCCGCCGAGGTTATTGAGTAACCTAAGCAGTGTCTATGCTAATACTTCTCAAAGTAATAATTAGTGGATATGATTTGCTTAATTATTTGTATAGGACTTTTAATTTTTAATACTAAAAATTATATATTATATTTAATATTTTATTTGAGTTATGTAATATTTTGTTTAAGGGTTATAATTTTTTGTTATTATGAAATTTTAAACAAAAAGTTGTTTGCTTAACGTGGTAAAAATAATAGTTAAAAATGCATTTTTAAACGATAAAAAATGTCTTTTTTATTCAGTAAAAACAGCAGGTCATGAATGCCGTTTTATCCGAAAATAATGGCGGTTTGAACTGCCATTTTAACCAACAAAAAATGCCGTTTTATCCGGAAATAACGGCGAGTTGAACCACCGTTTTAACAAACATAAAAATGTCATTTTAACCGGAAATAACGGCGGTTTGAACCGCCGTTTTATTCGGAAATAACGGCGGTTTGAACCGCCATTTTAACCAACAAAAAAATGCCATTTTATTCGGAATAACGGCGGATCGTCGTTGTATCCGAAAATAACGGCATTTTGAACCACCGTTTTAACCATGGAAATTGTGGCGGTTTTTTAAAAACCGCCATAATAACCAAATGGCGCTTTGAATTCTGGCAGTTTTTATTATCCGCCATTCAAGGTAATAACGGCGGTTCAAACCGCCGTAATAACCCTAAAAAACCGCCGTAATAATTTTTTTGTAGTGGGGGAGGTTGATAAACCCATATTTTATGATATAATCTGTGCTCAAATTGAGTGTTTCTATCAATTCTTCACCCACTTATTCATGTAAACTGTATGGTTTTACTTTCCCTTCCTTATTTTATGATATAAGTGAAAAACACGTTTCCTATGCTTTAAAAATATTACCATTCGATGCTGTGATTTGTGTGTTAAGTATTTTTAGATCTCATAGGGCAGGAATGACTCAAAGGACAAAAAGGGAAACATACAAAAATGGAAGGAAAGCACAAAAATGGAGTTTTGAAGAAAAGGCAGCGACGCGAACGCATGGACGACGCGAACGCGTGCCTATCGCGAAAAAGCAACGATGCGAATGCGTGGATGACGCAGACGCGCGCCTTGAGCAGAACGCAATTGACGCGTACACGTGACCGACGCGTACGTGTGACCGACACGTACGCGTGACCGACACGTACGCGTGACAAGGAAAACTCCCAAATGACGCGAACGCGTGACCCACGCGGACGCGTGACAGACGCCACGTACAAGAATCTGCAGAAAATGCCCCCAGCGATATTTGGACCCTTTTTCGGCCCAAATCCAAGCCAGAAACACATAATATAAGCTAGAGAATGAAGGAATCAAAGGATATAGAGAATACAACATTCATAATTCATAATTTTTAGGATTAGGTGTAGTTTTAGAGAGAGGGGTTCTCTCCTCTCTCTTAGGATTTAGGAATAGGATTAGGATTTCAACTTCCTCTCAGGTTCAATGCTCTTTTACTTTATTTCTCTTCTACTTTTAGATACTCTAATGCTTTTATTTGTTAATTACTTATGTTCCTAAATTGGCTTATAAAATTTTCCATATTTAGATTTGAATGTTCTATTTAATATAATTCGAGGTATTTCAGACTAATAATTGTCTTATTCTATTTATGATGATTTCAATTTAGATTTATTTTCCCCTTTTGGTTTTGGTTAAGTGATTTATAACACTTGAGTTATCAAACTCAGCTGTTGATTGGAATTAGAATTCTTTGCTGGTTAATTTGTACTCCAATAACTCTAGTCTCTCAATAGGAGTTGACTAGGACCTGAGGATCAAATTAATTTATCTACTTGACTTCCCTTTGTTTAGCAAGGGTTAATTAAAAGTGGGAGCTGAATCCAATTCTCTTCACACCTGATAATGATAACTAGGATAGGACTTCAATTTCTTATACCTTGCCAAGAGTTTTATTATTTATTTGAATTAATCCCTACAGTTTAATTTCTTGCCATTTACTATTCTTGCTTTTTATCCCATACATCAAAAACCCAAAAATACACTTTTACTCATAACCAATAATAAATCATACTGCCCTGCAACTCCTTGAGAAGACGACCCGAGGTTTAAATACTTCGGTTATCAATTTTATTGGGTTTTGTTACTTGTGACAACCAAACTTTTGTAAAAAAGGAATTCTTGTCGGTCTAGAAGCTACACTTACAACGTGAATTTAATTGTGAACATTCTAGATCGCGCGAGAGTTTCGCTCTTTCAGCAAGAAATTAAATTAATAACTAGAAAAACTCTTGGCAAGGTATGAGAACTAGAAATCTCATCCTAGTTATCCTTATCAGGTATGATGAGAATTGTTATTGCTCCCACTTAGTTAACCCTTACTAAATAAAGGAAAGTTAAGTGGACTAATTAATTTGATCCTCAAGTCCTAGTCAACTCCTGTGGAAAGACTAGCTTTAGAGCGATCCAAATCAATCAGCAATTCCCAAATCTCAATCAACTGCTGAGTTTGATAACTCAAGTATCACCAATTACTCAACCAAAGCAAAAAAGGGAAAAATCTACTCGAATAAAAATGCCTTCAGATTGGAAGCAGCAGTAACATAAATAAAAGAAAGAAATCTTAAATCTGAAATACCTCAAATTATATTAAATAAAGAAATCAACTCTAACATGAAGTTCATAAGCCAAATTGAAAAGATAAATAACAATTAAAGTAATAGAATAAATACAAGTAGAAAATAAATTAAAGAAACATTGAACCTGTGATTGAAGAGAAGTAGCCTAATCATAATAGAAATCCTAAATCCTAAGAGAAATCCTAAGAGAGAGGAAAGAGCCTCTCTCTCTAAAAGCTACATCTAAACCTAAAATTGTGAATTATGAATGTTGTATCAATTGTTCGTTGTTGATTCCCCCATTCTCTGGCTTATATTCTGTGTTTCTGGCTTGGATTTGGGCCGAAAAGGGCCCAGAAATCGCTGAAGGCATTTTCTGCAGATTCCTGCACGTGGCGTCCGTCACGCGTACGCGTCATTCGCGTTCTACTCAAGGCACGCATCCGCGTCGTCCACGCGTATGCGAATGCCATTTTGCGCTAGGCACGCGTCCGCGTCGTCCATGCATTCGCGTCATTGCCTTTTCTTCAAAACTCCATTTTTGTTCTTTCCTTCCATTTTTTTATGTTTCCTTTCTGTCCTCTAAGCCATTCATGCCCTATGAAACCTGAAAATACTTAACACACAAATCACGGCATCGAATGGTAATAAAGGATAATTAATTTTAATATTTTTAAAGCATAGGAAACATGTTTTCACATATATCATAAAATAAGGAAGAAATAGTAAAACCATGCAATTTACATGAATAAGTGGGTGAAGGATTGATAAAAACACTTAATTGACCATAAAAAACATCATAAAATAGGGATTTATCAGTCATCAAGGGGGAGATTGTTGAGTTTGGAAAATTTCAAATTGTTATGATGATCAAACATTATTAAAAATATTAATTACAAAATTATTAAATTGATTTTTGATTCAAATTGGCTGTTTAATAATTTTGTTGGTGTGTAGATTTTTGTTGGACCAAAGTCACATTAGCCTAAACTGATGTATGATTTAATTTGCTTGGTGACAATTTGGATCATTCAGGTCTCTGAGATTTGAATTAAAGAAAAGCCCAAAACCTCAGGCCCATTTCTGATGAAACAAATTGTTGAAGAAAGTGGCCCAGGGATGCCATACGTTGATTACAAAACAAAGGGGTTCAACTTTGTTGAAGCATGGTTCGGTTACCCATTTGATTTGGTGGAATCCAAATTTAAATTAAATTAATTGAATGCATTGGTAACAGGAAAGAGAAAATTCAAAATTGATTTGATGAAAATTAAAGCTTTCACACGTTACTATGCATAGAGGAGTGGAAAATTAACTCATTTTAATTTCATTCATCAATTCCATTAAAAGCTTTTTTCTCTCTTCTCTCTCTTCTCTCTCTTCGGTTGTCACTTCAATAGGAAAGAAGAAGATGCAAGCTATCAGAGAAAATCACAGAGAGGCTAGGAAGAAGCAAGCGGCTAAGGTGATGATGGCCCTTGCAAAAAGAAGATCCAAGGCATGTCGTGGCTGAGATCTTTTCCACTTAAGGCAAGATGTGATGAAGAAGCTTCAAGATCTCCATGCCTAAAGTAGTAGCAATCCGTTTCGGTCAGAGAAGAAGATCTTTGAGGTGAAGCTCGTTTCTACTTTTGTTCATCCATCACAGAAGGTAGCTACTGGAGCTACGTTGAGGAAGGAGCAAATATGGAACAGAAGGAGCTGTCAAGGATCAAAAGTTCATCAAGGGTCAGAAATCCTTCTTGGGGACCAAGTCAAGATGGAAGGCTCAGATTGATGAAGCTTGATGAGAAGGGATGAGAGAGAGGTAATTTCATGTTGGTTTTGCTTTTGGTTTCTCTCTCTTCTCTCTGTCTGAACCATTTTTTATTATTGAAGAAGAAGAAGGTGGCTTGGTTCAACCGGTTTCAACCTTGGAAGCTTCCCCTTCTATAATAAGGGTGAATGGCCAAGGGTTGAGACCAGGAGAAAAAGCACAGAGTTCTCATAGCTACCCAAGCTAACAGAAGTTCTTCTCCTTCAATGGGTTACATTTTGTTTTCTTTTCTTTAGTTTTGTCTGTCTGAGTCTCATGGTGAAAAAGGCAAACAGAGAGAGGTTTGTAAGAAAAAGCCAGTGAGAGAAAAAAAGGAAGAGTGTGCAAAATTAAAGAAAAAGCCATAATGTCTTAGAGGTCCTTTGTACATCTATATGTTGTGTATCATGATTCTGTGGGAATCCCCTTGCAAGTTGGGTTAGCACTTAGCAGTTGAAAGCTTGGTAGGTGACCAAGTCAAGTTCAGTTTTGGGTATAGATTCTGGACTTGTCCCAGATAGGAATGGGTAGTTCCTAGGGAGAATTGGTGTATGTAATCAGATGATTATAGTGAAATTCCGTCACAGTTGTGATGGAGACTGGATGTAGGCTGCATTGCACTTAGCAGCTGAACCAAGATACTTCTTGGTGTGATTTTCTCTTTCTCTTCTACTCCATTTATGTTTCTGTTGCGTAGGAGACAAAATTGAAAAACATCCCCTGACTGGTTACGAGACAAATAGAAAATGTCTCTTGACTGGTTATGAGACAAAAAGCAGAAAAATCTCCAGAAGATATTTTAAAGGGCAGAAAGTAATACTCAGCAAAAAGGGGCTAAGATTCAACCCCCCTTCTCTTAGCCACTGATTACCATCAAATGGAAACCTTAGCCTCACCATTGCAAGGAGTGACCTGACGCAGCTGTTCATCGCAGTTAGCGGCTTGTCTCTCCGTCCTGTCGGTGTTCTCTAAAAAAGAACCCCCGGTTGGGTCGTAGTCTTCGCTCTCTACCGGTGACGTCGTCTGCTCGCATTCGTCCTTCGAAGGTCAATGCTCACTGCTAGTGGTTGATCTTCTTTTGCCTATCCACGCTTCTGCGCTGTCCATCGTGCTGCTCGTCGCCTGGTCTCCGTCTCCATCGTCCTTCTGCCCTTCTGCTGACACTGCTCAAAGAGAAGGTAATGGCTTTATTTTTTTTAAATTATCATTCTGTGTTCTTCCTTCTTTACTCAGAACATCTTTTTTTTAGATTATGCTAACCATACTCAGATTGAAATTTGAATCTAGCTATATTATAGTCTTATTTTCTTGTTTTGGATTGATCTTTGAATGCTCTCTTTGATTACGCATCCTCAGTTTTTTTGAAGAAAAAAAACTACATTTACTTTCTATGCCCCTGTTCAATGATTATTCGATTAATGATTATTTGAATGTTATGTTTTAAATTTTTTATTGAATGATTACTTGGTTATTGATTTTCTGTTCTTGAATTTGTTAAGTTGATACTTTGTTAAATTGTTGGGCTGCTACCGTTTTAAGTTGCTAAATTTTTAGGTTGTTGCAATTTAATTTGCTGGATTTTCTATTAAGGTCTTGTGGTTGTTTATTTTTTAAATTGTTGTTGTGTGTACATATTGTTGTCTTTGAGATTATTGAGTTGCCATGTTCTTCTCAAATTATTAATTTGCTAATTTGGTAAAGTGTTGTTGTTGTGATATTTGAGATTGAGATTGACTATTATTGGGTTGCTGAGTTTTTTTATGAAGGTCTTATTCTTGTTAAATTGCTCTTGTTTCCATGCATAACTTGTCCTTGTGCTCTAAAGTTTTATTAAGTTTGAGTTTGAGATAGGTTGGATGAATTTTGATAATTGTGATGTCATCTAATGAGATTCGGCCCTTAGTAGCCTTTGATTTGGTTTATATATGGTTGATGGCATAGAACTTGGCTAGAGGTAAAAGCGTGTAATTTTATTGCACAATGAGTTAGTTATTTGAAAACCAACTTCAAGTTATTGCTATGGTGGGATGGGCAAGACAATCAGTTTGTCACTGGATGAAAGTGAATCTAAGTTAGGCCTTTCAAACAATGATGTTGTTGACAAGGATGACTTAGAAAAGGCTGAGTTGTTGTCAAATGAGGATGGTCGTGAATATGAAGACATGACTGGGTTGAGTGCAAAGGATATAATGAAAAATGTGTTTCGAAGTGAAGAGCATGCGAATGAGTTTTATTTGAAGGTAGGAAAATGCAAGAGATTTGGGGTCCGTAAGGGAGACTATGCGAAGGATGAAGATGGGACTATAGTGAGAAAAAGGTTCTTCTATAACAGGGCTGACCTAAGGGATGAAAAGCACTACAACAAATTAGATAGGAAGAGATCTCATAGGCCTGAGACACGCACAAATTGCCAGGCCCTTATGTCTGTATACCTTGATAAGGGGAGCTCAATTTGGAAGGTTCGAAAAGTAATCCTCGAGCATAACCATGAATTGATGCATAGGGGAATGATTCACATGATCCGAAGTTTCTGGGCAATATCTAGTTCCGCAAAGGCCCACATGGATGGAATGCATGCGTATGGCTTGCCAACGTCTAAGATATTAGGGTACATGGCTGGGATTGTGGGTGGTTATTCTTGTTTGGGTTTTACCAAGAAGGACGCATACAACTATATTGATCGTTCGAAGCATGCAAAGGTTGTTGATGGAGACATGAACGCTGCTATAGTCTACCTGGAAGGCAAGGCAGCTGCTGATCCTATGTCTATCGCCCGGTACAATTTGACTGAAGAAGGTATGTTGGCAAACATGTTTTGGGAAAATGGTCCTAGCAGGGTTGATTTTCAACACTTCGGGGACGTGGTTGCATTCGATTCGACATATAAGAAGAACAAATACAACATACCTCTTGTCATATTCTTCGGTTCAAACAACCATAAGCAAACAATAAGTTTTTGTTTTGGTTTGGTTTTAGATGAGACAATCGATTCATACAGGTGGATGTTGGAGAACTTGTTAGAAGTCATGTGTGGCAAGATGCCCTCTATTGTCGTGACTGACGGGATGAATCAATGATTGCTGCAGTTAGGCAAGTATTGCCCCGGGCAACCCATAGGTTGTGTGTACGGCATCTGCAGAAGAATGTGACCTCAAACACCAACCAGCAGATGTTCTATGACGTCTTTGCCAGGTGGTTGTGTGGAAACATGGAAGTTGAAGAGTTTGAGGGGGAATTGGCACAGGTTGCTAACCATATGGGTTACTCAATAAGTATTGGGCATTACAGCTGTACAAAAGAGGAAGATGTGGGCAAATGCGTACTTGTGTCGCAAGTTTTGCGTAAGGTTCCGCAAGACCTCTCGTTGTGAAGGTATTAATTCCCATCTAAAAAAATTTCTCTCCTCTAGGCACACTATTCTAGATCTTGTGCAGAACCTGGAGCTATTGGTACGGGAGTAATAGAATAATGAGTTGGTTGTGCAGTTCAGTTCGATGTACAGTGTTCCCGTTATGACGACATGTCTTGATCCTATGGAAAAGTTTGTTGCATTCAGTGTAAATGAAGGTCATATTCACACAAGTCAAGAAGGATCTTGATTCTGTTTCGGTTCTTAACTTCTTAAGCAAACGACGGGTCTCAACGACCATGGTGTATACGGTTGAGGAATATGGATAGTCCGGTCAGAATGTGGTGGCATTATACAATTCAAACAGGGGGAGGTTGGATGTCGATGTGGATTTTGGGAGAAAGAAGGTTTTCCATGCATGCATATGTTTTTTTGTCATGAAGCACGAGCATGTAAAAAGAATTTCCGAGCGGTTGATATTAAGACGATGGAGGAAGGATGTGAAGACAATCAAAGAATACATTGAGAAGACAGAAGACGCTAATGAGCGAGGTTTCTTGTTGAGACATGGTGCCCTACATGTTGCTTCACAGTGGATGTTGTTCGTTGGATCTAAGAACGATGAACTCTACGAGAAATGCATGAGCAGAATCAGGCAGATATACTGTGATCTTCAAGCATGCAGCAGCAATAATACGATGGATAAGAGTCCGAAGGCGGCCTGTGATGTACGAGATCCAGCTGTTGTGCGCACAAAAGGGGCACCCAGCACACGGGGACACAAAGGTAAAAAAAGGAAGTGCACAAAATGTAGAAAAACTGGTCACACAAAGAGGAGGTGCACTGAGCCATAGAGGAATTCCACATCAACGAAAGATCCACAGTGTCCCACCAAGGAAACCACAGTTAGCAAACTTGAGGTAAACATTTATTCGGAATAATTTTATTCACCAGTTAAATAATTTTATCTAATTGCATTAGTACTGAATATCAATTTTGTTGTGACGTAGGCTGTTTTGCCGAATCTTTATTTGCATGTTGATCAAGACAAGGGGTTAAATGAGGAAGACAATTGGCGCAGGGAGGAGAATGACAGAGCGAATGACAGATGAGACTATGTAATAGGCATAGCTCAAAGCCAAACTAGGAACATGGGTAGAGTGGGTAACACCGTCTCCTGGGATACAGAGGTAATCAACTTGTGGTTTAGTAATCTCATTTTGGATTGTGAGTCGCATTCTGATTTTTAAATTTGCATATAACATGCTGCTTGATAGTTAAGGGTCATGTAGATTGTCTTTGGAAAGTTGTGAATACTTTTCTATGTCGTTTTTGGTATTAACTTGTTATTGTTCTGGAACATGCAAAGTAATTCAATGTAGTTGTGATTTGTTATTGTTATGGTTCAGTAGAACCAGTTACTCTGTTTCATCCAGCTTTTGTGCCTTTGGAATAATGTGTTGTTCTTTATTGTAGGTGTTGGAGATATTGTGATCATTGCAAGATCGCTGCTTAAGGTATTGACCGCATGGTTCTTTGTTGAAGACATTTTTTTATGCTACTGAGCTTATTAAGGTGCCAAATTACGGTCAATTGTATTCCGTTAAGCTGGTTGAGCCTGGAATCGTGCAGCTGCATCCACTGGACCGTGGAAAATATATTTTCTCAGACTTGAAGTACTTAACTATGTTCATTTGTATTCCACTATAATGGATTGGAGTCAAGTCATCAAACTTTATTGAGGAGTTGTTTTTAATTTATGCTGTTGAAGTTGATTAGGTTCTAATTTTAGTTAACTTCTGATCCGTTAAGGATGTTCATAATGGAATGTTGGACCTGCATTTACTAGATGATGCTAAATTATGTTAGATAATTTTGAATAGTTAACTTCGGGCGTTACTCAATGCTAAATTATGTTAGATATTTTTTGTTATGGTTTAACAGACGAATATAAAAAAAATCACAAACAATCCGACTGCTTCAATAAGGAAATTGAAAAAAAATATATAATATAAGAAATTCTGTCTAAATAAGTAATGTAAAGAGCCAAACATTTGAATGTGATAATAGTTTTCAAATTGAGGTCAGAGTCAAGGATAACAGTAGTCCTTTTTTTATAACCATGCATTTTATAAATTTACTTCCATTTACTTGTTACCACTTTAGATTGCATTAGCATGATAACAAAATATTAGACAAATTAATCTTTTGGGGCTTATAATTTTGTCGTTCTTTGTTATTTTTATATGCTGAACAAGTCAGAGAATTCTATGTTTTCAGGAAATGATTATTTGACATTCATAACAAAAAATTATTAATCTTGATAGATTTCAGTAGTTTTAGTGCAATACGTTTCAGTGCTATTAGATAAAGCATGTAACTTAAAATCCAATACCATTTAAGATCCCGCTAACATGTTCATCAAGTGATTCGAACACGATGAACCAATATAATTACTAATGGGGGTAGCCCAACTAACATCTGTTATACTGCATGCAACATAATAATACCAAAAGGTTGTAGGCAATGGGAAAAGGAGTGTTTACAATTTCATTAACACATCAGAACATGGAACATCGTCCTGACCAGAAGGAAGGGATAAAAAAAATAACCATCCCCTACTATACTAATTAGATGGTCATGCTTTGGCTGCTGCTGCTGCCAGCTGTTGCATTCTCTTGCCCACCATTCTTGGAGTCACAACCATTAGTCTCCAAGTAGCTCTTGACAGAGTTATCCCAGAAATATCTTGCCAACTGATAGACCTCATCCCTCTTTAGGTTTGACTTTGACATAATAAGATCCACGGCCAATCTCATCCGAGTTTCGTCGTCAACCCTCTAGGAACAATAAAATTAGAAAATGAGTTACTTCCATAGGGTGCATGGGTTTACGAGTCTCAAAACAATATGAATCACATGCTGACTCTTATCACTACAGCACATACATATATGTAACATTAACAAGGTAGCAAGATCCAATATGGTTACAATCCTAATTATTCATACCTCCAAGTCAAAGAATCCCTATAGATGTGACAGATCCATCCATTGAGCAACCCAGATGCCACAATCATTGGACATCGATCCTTGTTGACCTGTGACATGCTTTGAAAATTTGAAATCGGTGATTAGTGGTGGTATGCTGTCTGGCCTGTCATAGAACTTTCCTTCTCGCAGCAAACGTTGGATGTACCTAGCCTGCGATGACAAATGGACCAGATAGTCAGGTATACTAAATTTAAAGTAGGCGATGCATCCTTCATCAGTACAATACGAGGGATTGTCATGCAGTGAATCCACCACAAAATACATCTGATTCACCCTGGCATCACGCAGCTTATGAGACTTGAGTGAGTCCAGATAAATCAGGGATTCGTTTTGGATATCGATGATCATTAGATACCAATGGCGATTTAAGTGCATCGGAACATAGATCTAAAAAAAACATACAATTTAACTTTGGATAGGGACATTTATAATTAGATCAAAATGCAAATCCATCCCCCTGTGGAAGGAAGATGGGTACCTTTGTGAGATCATCAGCCAGGCCCATCTAGTGTTGCCTGATGAAGGATAGTGTCTCCTTGCAGAATGCGCCAGGATTCAGGGCCACTTGCTGCATTATCCATATGATTCCTTAGTTTTCATCAACGGCACCGATGCTTACAATATATATCACAGAACTTGAAATAATGATAAAACAGTTGCTAAAAGATTATAAACCACATAAGCTGTTGCAGCATGATGAAAGTAAAAATATGAGACATACAACATCACTCCGGGTTAAGGCGACATACTGCGAATGTCATCGGAAGCCACCATATGCACCTATCTTCCCGCTCATGAGTCAACATAGTAGCCAGTATATTTAACACCTGCAAGAAGTGTCACATTCGACGTATTTTCAATGGTCATAAAAAAGTAGATCACTGCATCTGAATAAACTAATAGTGAAATGACTAGAGTTTAGTTCAAACCATATTACATCATTGACAACTTCCTCTCCCGGTTGCAACGTCCACAAAGCTTGCCTGTCTCCCTGGCAGTGTTCGTTGGGAATCAGCACCTCGCTGCAGGATTCGACCAATGGAAATTAGAAGTCGTTGAATGTAAATTTTAGCAAAGAACAACATTCAAACATCACGACAGTTACAGAGTAAAAATAAAGCAGGACATCAAGGCCAAACAAGGAATATGTGGAATTCAATATGCCCATTACTTGAAGTCATACCACAATAGAGATTCAAGTTGGGGAAGAAGTCATAATTAGAGTAACAGTAAATCAAAACTTTATACTCATGCCAGAGATGATATGGACAAACTTAGCATTAGACTGCATTAGACGAATCAAAATGGTTGGGACCGATGATGGCATCAAGGTCGATTGCGACAGATGGACACCGACGGTGAGTCAACCACGCACAGACACGGAGCAATGAGGCCGTCGTTCTTCAATACCGATGGAGGTATATGTTTTTTTCTTTCTTGGCAATGGAGGCAGGCATTTGAAGGTGGGTTGTAGACATATCGGGTTAGGATTATGTTTTAAAGATTTTTGTCGTGCGTATGCCATCTTTCCACAGGTCATAAAGACAAAAAAGATTTGAAGAAAACCACAGACTTTTACAACATTTTTTTATTGTTGACCCAACCCCAACAAGGCCACAACTTCCAACAAGAGTATGGCATACTTCGAATACCCATGAAATCAAAATTTTATACATCCATAACTCATGCAATACATGACGATAGTAGAAACGACAATTCTTATTCTTATCATTATTATTATGATTATAATAAAAAAAATTAAATATCCGAATCTGATTTATTACAATAAAAAGAATACGGTTAATACTTAGGAGTATGAATAAATTCAAAGAATAAAAAATTACCAATCAGCATAATTTACAATATTTGATTACTTATTTTATCGTTAAGTTGAGTTATTTTTAAGTTATTAATGGGACAACATACTTGTAGTTATATATCTTGTAGTACTAATCAAAGGAAGCACAGCAACCAAGATTACTACCTTTTTTTAATAAAAAATAAAATAAAAACAACAAAATTGATTATTTTCTTAAATAAATATGATATTTAGTTATTTATGTATAGTAAATCAATTTCTAGCAACTTTGTACCGTCAAAATAAAATGCATGATTATTGGGCCATTATCTAACTCATTGGTTATGATTTTACCAACTTACAACTCATTCATATAATGAGAAAACTAGTTTAATAAATTCACGTAGCTACAAAAATGGCATATTCCACTTGGTCATGCCAAAATCCATTATACTATTCCAACCATACACAAATCCATAAATAAAAGATGCATACCTTCATGATGGCTTCAGTTCACTAAAGCACAAACATAAATAACCATCACTTGCAAGAACCAACAAAACAAGAGCATATTAAATTAAAAAAAAAAAAGAAAGAGGCCACATACTTCATTGAGTGCCTCCGACCAAATATTTAAGCAGTGACGGCTAGCTCAACAGTCACAAAGTTGACAAAGCCGGACGGACGAAATATAACGTCAATACACTGCACAGATGTAACGCATGACATTTTATTTTCCCCACTCATAAAAGTCAAGTAAACTCCACAAGGCGAGCCAATGAGTTACAGCTCAAATGGCATAGTGTCGCGGGTTCAAGTCTTCCTATCTTCGATAAAAAAAAAAAAAACTCCACAAGGAGAGGAACTAAGGATGGATATAGTACGTACGTGAGGGGGGTCTCCACCGTCCATGAAGCCTGGTGCACCCACTTGGTAAAAGAGAGGGACTTCCCTGCCGCCGCTATAACCATGTAGTCACATGAACCCAGGAAATAAAAAAACATTAGCACGGAAGAAAAAAAAATGTAAATGTAAACATGCTCACAATAAAACAGTATTTCAGTGCTACACCAATAGAGAGTGGTTGAACCATCGCTACCTTGAGTGGTTGTTTCTTCAAGTGGTAGGCTGTGATGGAGGCCATGTTCCTTTTTTATAGTCAGACTTCTCAGCATGGTTATGGTTTGTGTTCACAGCATTAGTTCCAGCGTTGATCTTCTTTATAATAGCATCGACGTCGTTAGTAACAACCACCGCATCATCGACTTCACTGGCCGGCTTTGGTTTTCGGTGAACCTCCTTTTTTTGCTTCTTAGTGTCACACACAGCAATACCTTTTGTTGAACCATACCTCTCCTGGTACATAAGCGCCCTTTCTCGTCCCTTCACATACTCTGACCACAGTATCTCCAGCAGGATTCTGTGTCCATCGACCGTACGCTTAATCTTCTTAATCTCCTCTGCCTGAGCCTCAACAATAGATCCAGTTGCTCCATCAGTTCCAAGCAAAATCTGTCAACAAAAAGAAACCACGGTTGTTAAAAAATATGATGAAACAGGTGAAAGATAATATCAACAAAAAACCCAAGTGGATATGATCGTTAAGCAAACTACCTCACGCACTTTGTTGAATACGTCAATGACAAGATCCTCCGTTGTGGAAAATACCTCCTCAGTCACAGCCGGCATCTGCTTTGCCTCTTCCATACCAGAGTCATCTTTGGAGGTCAGGTGAGGAACCCCAACATTCATCATAGTAGCCTTCCCATTGCTCTTTATATCTGCCTTCAACAACACAAAGTAGAAAAGAGTGCACCCAATGTAATTGGCACCAAGTTCACACACGGCAAATCAATAGTTTGCGACATATAATGTATTGACGCTATGCCTTACCTCATATTTGAAAAGTAGAAGTCATGGGCTTGTAAATATAAGGCCCAAGTATTGTAGGTCCGTGCCAAGAAAGGTTTGGGAGTACTACACAACAATAACGGTCTCATAGAAGCCTACTATCAGATTAGATAGCAAAAAGTAGGAAAAATTGCATTTTAGAGAGAGAAGGACTCAAATCCCAACTTTTTGTCAACGACTTCAAGGCACTGATTCCCTACTCACTACAAGAAAAATACCCATTCAGGTACACTTGAAAAGTGTAGCCAAAAACGAAAAAAAATGATGCCTTAGGAAAAGGCTACGCTTTTTAGGCTTCGGAGACACTTTTGTAGGCGATGCCTATACTAGTGTTGCATATTCTCAAAGGCTACACTTTTCTATATCAAAGGCTACGGTTTCTGGCCTTTGAGAATAGGGTACACTTTTTAAGTGATGCTGTTCAGGACCTAAGGCTATGCTTTTCAGCACTAATGGTTACCATAATTCTAAAGAATAGGCTACACTTTTCAGGGCTACTGCATCACTTTATAAATGTAGCAAATAGTATACCTATAGCTACTCTATATAAGTGTAGCCTTTTGTCCCTCATTTTTTTTAAAAAAAATTTCTGTTTATATATATATATATATATATATATTATCTAAAATCTAATATTTAAGAATATAATTATATATATAATCCTATATTTTTAATTAAATTAGTTAATTATTATAAAATAAAAATGAATACATGTATAATAATACCATACAATAATCTTTAAATAATAAAAATTATACTGAAACAAAATATAATTATATAATGAACTAAAAATATTGGGATGATTATAATTTTGAGTATTCATACATCTCAAACTAGAATAAGTATACTCATATAATGCACTTAGAGTTTACTACTAATAAACTAGGAAAAACCAAAATATTATATCATATAAATGTATCTTAGCTTCTAATAACAGACATCATCATCAATCATACATCTTTCAATTTCCATCTTTGTCAATAAACCATCATGATAAGCATCTCAATCTTCACTCGCATCTTTAGAATTATCCTGCATAATTATATAAAAAAATAATTATAATTTGAAAAAGTACAACAAAAAAAAAGTAATTAACATATTAATAACACATACAATATCCGAGCGGCATAGGATAATTGAAACTACTCTTCTTTTCATATCACCAAAAACATAAAATAAGAAACAAAGCACATTCAACATGAATCTAATAATCCCCTTTGATAATGCCATAAAAAAATTTAGATTACATGGACTTAAATCTAACTCAGCACATTCAACATATTTTCCATTTTTTTAGTAACACCTACCCACCAACATTACAAACTGTAACAATTTTATGATTCACCAACCACATACATGCATATATTACATAAAGACACCTTATATTACTAAGTATCTATATCCTTTATATATATCATTTGATTCATGAACTCCATAATTCTCCACCTACTAGCTTTATTTAAAGAAATCTACTCCCATGGTCGGAACCATTTATCCTCCTTGTATACCACTTTCATATGTTGAAAAATATAGATTTTATTCTTTGTTTTGTTTCTCAAAAATAGTAATTTCCAGCTAATGTCATTTTTTCCTTCAATCCATTTAACAATATTTTTATAATTAATTATCATTTGCTATGGCACCAACTTTTTCTAACAAAAATTGAATTGCATCTTCTCATTTTTGGAGTATAACCTCTCCAGTCATGTTTGCTCTTGTAATATCACCCCTAAAGTGCTTTATCTCCCCAGTTAATAGTCAAATAACCTTTAACTACAAAATAATTTAAACTCTGTTGTCTCTGTTTATACTCTTAATTGTTTTAAGTTTTACGAGATTTTAATTGATAAAATTCATAGACTTGTCCTATAATTTTTGTGGGATCAAGAGAGAATGAAAAAAAAAAAGAATGCAGTGGGTTAATTGAGAGATAATTAGCACACCAAAAGTTTAAGGTGAATTGAACTAAAAAACGGACTAACACAACTTCATACTAAATGGGAACTAAAATTAGAAGTAATTCTCTAAACATTTTACTAGAAACTCGCTGAAGCAAAACAAATTAAGGAAAACAAAGAATTTATAGTACATAAATAATAAGTTAAATTGCAACTTCATAACTAATAAAGCAATCAAGGTGGAGCTACACATGAATTAATAGCATAATAATAAAGTGAAAAGAAAAAGTATGCATTGTACCTTATCATGGGCGTCGGAAAAGGGGTCAATTAGGGAGTCCACAAATGGTAGGGGATTGTGTGTGTGTGTAAGCCCCAAATGAAGGTGAAAAAGTAATTAATAATGGCATACAGAGATGAGAAATTAAAGAAGGTGAAACTACTTTATGAGATATTCATTAAGCTTATTTGAATGGCATTACTTAGCATTCTAAATTCAATAACCTATTGACTATTGTAGCTCAAATCTGGAACAAGCAAATGATCAAATAGTTGGATTAAAAAAAATTTAATTTGTATAGTATCTATTTTCAAGAAATTTGATAACAGCCCAAAATTCAAATCCAAAGCATGAATCTCACGAGGAAAAAAGAAGAAGAATCCAAAGTAGAAAAAATCAACAAGTTTTGAAGCAATGCACAAACCAAATAGAGTCCATACTCTGGTTTTTTCTTCAGAACACCAACTATAACATAGTATAATTTCTCAAGTGATAAAATATTCTAAAGAGTTGAAGTCACAATTCAGAAACAACTATGAGATATTCATTAAGCTTATTTTAATGGCATTACTTAGCATTCTAAATTCAATAACCTATTGACTATTGTAGCTCAAATCAGGAACAAGAAAAATGATCAAACAGTTGGAATAAAAAAAAATTAAAGTTCGCATAGTATCTATTCTAATTAAATCTGACCACAGCCCAAAATTTAAATCCAAACCATGAATCTCGCAAGGAAAAAAGAAGAAGAATTCAAACCAGAAAAAACCAACAAGTTTTGAAACCAACTTGGATGCATCTAATCACTTCCTGGGAAGTCAACAACGCATGTTAAAAAATTCTAAACTCAATCTACCAAATTGTTCAAGAAATGGTAATTGTAGATACGGATGCAAGTTAGATTCAGAATTCAATTATGTAATCTACAAAATTCGCATGATTAAATTTTTCAGAGAAACTCTATTTCACTCTCTGCTTTTTAACTGCTCCAGCTCATTAATTTGCTTCAGCATAAAACATCTACATTCAAATATTTCATTAGAAAAAATATATAATAAAAAAAACACAAAATTGGTCACCAGATGTCTAAATAAGTTCATTTGATCAAGAAAAAAAAAACAACAAAGTCAGATGAATTTTCAAAGTAACAACAACCCCAATCAGCAAGTAAAATAAATAGAAGGATACAAATTTAAGTTTTAATCATTTTTCAAGCCGTTAAATGATCCAAAAATGAAATGGACGATAAAGTTGATCACAGAAAAGTATGAACTGAATCGAAATGTAGCTGAAAAAATCGCAAGCTAAGACAATAGAAGAACAGACCTAGGGTTTGTGCTGAACGAACGTACAAGAATGAGTTCTCCTATGCCGCAGTTCATCAATTCATGAGTTCACAGATTATTGTACCAAACTCCTAAATTGAAACCCTAAAATCGAAACTCTACTCTCTCAAATTTCAGAAACCAAATGAAGTTGGATGCATACCTTCTCGACGATGGTGACCGAATGAAGAGAGCAGTGTCGTCCTGATGTGAGCGCACAGAGAAGAGAAGCGCCGGTATGGTGAAGACGAGTGACGGCGTCGTGAATGGTGAAGATGAGTGAGTGCAGAGTCTTCCTAGAGTGGTGACGCCGTGAGTGGTGAGTGGTGATGGCGGAGTCTTTTTGGAGTGGTGAGTACAGAGTCTTCTCTGTTTTGGGGCGATGAGGGGCGCGAAGAAGAAGGGAAAAGCAGCTAACAAGGGTGAGGGTTACGTGTTCGTTTCATCTGATTTGGCTGTATGTGTTTAATTTGTATATTATTTTTTTGATGGGGTTTAATTTGTATATTATTATTTGTTGTAAAGTGAAAAAAAATTTACTAAGTGTTGGACATTTGACCTAAGATACATTAGGCAACATTTTTAAAGCGTACCTGAAACCTGACAAATAAGTTACCCTTCAAAAGCGCATTCTTTGGTGTAAAAAGTGAACCCATAGCTCATAAGATAAGGCTACGCTTTATAAGTGATATTTATAATATCTAAGGAGACACTTTTCAAGTGATGCCACAAATGTGTTTCCTATTCTCCTACAAAAAGAAAACACAGAGAAAAGCGTAGCCTATTCTTAGAATAGGCTACGCTTTTCAAATGTAGTCTAAAAAAAGTGTGGCTAAATGGATATTTTTTTTGTAGTGAAT
>NC_029794.2:120968505-120971408 GCF_000816755.2 Arachis ipaensis
GATTGATTGGATATAAAACTCATCCATCACACCCTAATTGCAGGGCCAACTGACAAGCTAGATTTGCACTAGATTTAATTCAGCTACCCACTACATGTAATGACATTCTAATCAGTTTTTTTTGTTACTTTTAAAAGCAAATTAGTCAATGGAACCACAACAAAAGGCACCATAAAATTCACCTTGTCAAATTAAGTTAAAAAATATGGAATGTAATGCTGGCTAAATTGTATACATAGATCAAGTATCTATAAAATCAGTAACATATATGTACTTTATTTTCATAAAAAGTTAGGTATGAAGCAGTACATTTGATAACATGTTATTTCTTTTAGGCAAACACTTTGGTTTAGTGCTACACCATTAACTAGATTTCCCAAGTTAACATCATTAAATTCGTTATTAAGTAAAAGTTAAGAGACTGGCTTGATTTCCATTCGTTACATTATAATGGCAAGTAGTTGTACACTTGTGCTGTCCGAAAGAAACTTAAATTGTCTTGATTAAACCTGTCCAAACCCCAAAATAAAATGGTATAACATTAAGGGCCAAATTATATTTCCTTTGTTACAGAAATCCTTAACAAAATAGCAGTAACAATATCCGTTACAACTGGGTACTTACCGGCCACCCATGTAGTCAAGCTCTAAGGAAACATTAACAAATACAGCCAGAAATACTAGTTCTAAATTACACACTAACATAGAAATCCCATAGCCCTACGTACTTCCACCCAAAACATATATAACATGTTCCACCATGCACCCTATTCCTCTAACATCTCCCCAAATATTTTAACTTGTCCCGAAAGTTTCTCATTTTCCTTCTCTAGTATACAAATTTGCTCAGTAATCTACCAACTTCGTCTATCCTTTACTGATTCAAACGTTCTTTGACACGTCCGAGGATGTGATAGTTATATACGGTATAACCAGTAGCCCCAAGAATCTTATCAAGCATTGTGAACGAAACTTCTTGATGAGCAACACATTCCTCATAGCACAACCGACCATGAGCCACAAGATCTAGATCTCTGCCATTGTGGGGCAGAACAACCGTGAACCCGAACAGCACTCGCTCATCGTTTGAGTTGATTTCCTGAGGAACAAAAAGTGGGGAACCAATTTAAAAAATGAGCATACCTGCATCAACATGAACTCCATGTCTTCCACATACACGAACCTATCATCTTCCCCTGGCTCCACAACTGTATGAGCCAATTTTGTATTATTTCAGAAGCATGCACACCAATAACATCACAGTCACTCCGGCTTAAAAATACTATAAGGGTGTGTGTGGTTCAAGTATTACATTTTTATAAAGATTCCATTCCCATGGGAATTAAAGATACCCAAGGGGAAGGTGGGAATTGAAATGATGGTATTTTGATTCCCTGGAATCAAATTCACTTAGGAATAGTTTTTCAAACTTTGAACCAAACATGGGAATATCATATTCCCATCTTAAAATTCCTAGGAATTATTTATAATTCCTCCAACCACACACACTCTTAAAGAAGTTCAAGTTCACCATTCATTCCAGTAGGGTTGCTGCAACCACTGCCATCTCCAAAGTGCTGGCTGTCGGCTGCCACTATGACGGAAGAAGCTTGCTGAGAGGAAGGGATTGAACAGAAAGCACCTTCTAACAATCTTGACGATCTTCTTCTCACCAGTTGAACATGCGGTGTTGGCTGACGAGCGGGAGGAGATGCGGCGCTAGGCAGCCAAGCCAAAGCCTCTGACAGATCATGGAAGCCATGGTGTTCATTGTTTCGGAACCCGTTCACCTGTTGCTCGCATTCCTCCCATGACCTATAAATGCCAAGGACATGACCTCTACACATCACATTGAACTGAAAACGACCAGCTTCGGTAGTCATGACCTTTAATGCATGCAAGTCTCGTTGTATCTTCAAAGAATAAGGGGGGAATGAACATGGCTGACACCACTATAAACACTCCATTTAAATATGTGCCACAGTATATATACAAAAGAGCAAGGAACCCATTTTATAACTCATGAATATATCCATTACCCCAGCCTAACCAAAACCCACGTGAGTGTAACTTACCCTAAACGAATTGATATATTTTATAAAATAAATAAATAAGGAAGAGGTAATAAAAATAAAATAAAAATAAATAAGCAAAAATTGAGCCGTCTATGGACATATCATAATAATATAAAACTCATTCCAAATAATAATAACGATAATAATACATCGTTATCATACAATAAATTAAAAATATGTCAAAGTATTTATTTTCATTGCATTTCATTAAAAAAAGTATCGTCGTATATTTAATTTATATTATCGGCCTAACACATGTAATTATTAAATGTGAACCTATGTTAGAGTAATATGTTAAAAATAACTATTTCCATTCATTTTTTTGTCACTCATTTTTTTCGTATATTCACTTGTCTCTTATATTCTCAACCAAGCACAGTTGCTATTATCTTATGATGTAAAGTCATACAAAAATACTAGACAGTAAACAAATCATATAAAAACCAATGTCTATTAGGTACATGATGCACCTACTATTCAATTGAAGGGGCAAATAGGATTTTTGCTTTTTTTTTTTCCATATTCTTCATCTCTTAATAGATTAAAAATATACATGAATAAAAAATGATTCAAAATACACAATAATAATGTTACTTTTTTGGACACATTAACCAAAAAAAAATAAAAAATCTCCTTTCCATCCATTTCATTAATGTCATTTCAAGGACAGGCTACTCAATTGTAAACACAAACATACACCCCACAAGAGTAAGTAATCATCTTCTGAAGTAGACATTACTTCCAAGACAACTCAATCTCAAAATAAAGATATTGTTCACTGTACACACACCACATCACATATCCGTCGATTCCATCTTTCATCGTGATA
>NC_029794.2:120971597-120972521 GCF_000816755.2 Arachis ipaensis
AACTTGATAAACCCTAAACCCCACTACTAGAACTACTTTTAATACTACATGTTCTGATCACTAATTATATCATTGTCGATAACACCAAACCTCCCATGGGCTAACAACAACAACAACAACAACAACAACAACAACAATAATAATAATAATCATAATAGCCTTCCGTTCAATAGTTTAAATAATTATCGTCTTATTTTTTAGCAATTTAAATATATTTAATTTCTCGTTAAACAAATGAAAACCCATTTTTACATATTAAATTAAAAATAACGTACAAAATTACCATGTGCGCTATTAGATCAAATACCGAATTCATATTCGCCTACTTTTTTTTAAGTAATATTACTTGTGTGTCTTTGGAATGGGATTTGTCAAAATGAATTTTAAATAAAAGTGATTTCATAGAATTCATTTTGCGTAAATTGAGCCTGTGCTAATATGATTTATGTTTGTCATTTCTAATTTTGTTAAAATGAATATCGTTTGAATAATATTATCTAAAATCACTTTTTCATAGATAACTCCTTAAAAAATATGTTATTAAATAATAATGTTATCTTATCAAACATATATTTATTCTTTTTTATACTTTTTTATTATATTTCTAATATAGTATTTTGTTTAGTAGTCTATTTTAGTACACAATTGTTATTCACTATTATAATAGAAATTAATATTCTTTGAATAAATTAAAAATAACCATAGTTTTAGAACTAAATCGGTCAGATTATTAGGTCACTAGGTCACTGGTTCAACCACCAAATCATTAGTTGAACTGGTTCACCCATTCTTATGTAAATAAAAAATAAAAAATTCTCAAAAATTTAAAATTAAAATTTAAAATACATATTTTCACTAACATTTTAAGAATATCTAGCTGTTCTAAAACTATATAGAACACGAACAATAAGTATTTTATTAATT
>NC_029794.2:120972535-120981765 GCF_000816755.2 Arachis ipaensis
GTTTATATGTTTATATCTATTATACTATTATATACTACAAGTATTTATTAAAAAATAATCTTAAAATATATTATATAATTATGAAAAGAAAAAATAACTGAGGTTATAATTATTGCTAAATAAAAATATAATTAATTTAAGAATGAATGAGTTTATAACTAAAATTGAAACAAACTAGATAGAAGTAAACTATTTCATGAAAGATATCTATATGTATTATAATTTGCATATATATTAACAACAAGGTGGACGTCAAATGTAAGAAAAGTTAGGTAAAAGCAGAAGCTACAACTTCTTGCTTTAGATGAATGCGCATTTAGGATAAAGAATCATGTTTGCGTTAGAATAGAGCGGTTAAGATAAAAAATCACATCTCAACAGAAATAGTTACCAAACACAAAGATAAAACAGCGTTCAAGACACTGTTTCACACTTTAATCCTCTCAAACACGTTTGCCAAATAGACTACTTATCATTTTTGGTGGTTCTCTGACGACTATTTTATATAGTACCATTTTCGATAATAAATAGCCATTATTTGTGATTCAATTATTAGTTATTGTCAGTGTTTCATCTGTATTATCCTCTTTAGTGGGATCAATAATCCATATTAGCAAACATCAGATGGCTGTTAGAGCAACATCTAGTGTTCAGTCTTAGTCTTTAGAACATGTCATTGTGTTCTCTCCTCTGGGCAAATGGGAAAAAGGTAGGAAAAGAGGGAATCTCCTTATCGGAGCCCTCTACCGAGTTTAATGAAATCCATTCGGTGACCTTCCACAACAACAGAATGCAGACTGTTATAAGAGTCGCCTTGACACAGTTGAATCAATATATAAACATTGCAACTCCCCGACAACGGCGCCAAAAACTAATAACAACTAACTAAGACAAGACTCTAAAATGAAAAAATAAAATTTACAACTAACCAAGACAAGAAAGCAATAATAACAAGAAAAATGAACATCAATAAACATGAAAATACCAAATTGCATTAAAGAAAAATGAAAATTCAACATGTGTTCATAAACTAAAAATAGCAACAAAAAAAACAAGAAACTAACAATAAAAACTCGATAAACTAAGATGGTAGAAGAATATAATATAAACAATACTAAACTAAAATAGGATCAAAACCTAAAATTAGAAAGAAATTAAACTAACAAATCCTAAAAACCCTAAAATTCTAAATCTCTCTAGAATCACCTAAATTATAATAAAATACTAAACTAAAACTACTTGATTGACCCCCCATGATCCATGCTTCAAATACTTTAGAAATGAGTTGGATTGGACCCAAAATGAGCTTGAAATTGCCAGCCACGTGTTCGTTCAAGTGAGTCACGTGCTTGGAGTCATGCGTATGCGCCTATGGTGCGTACGCACAAATTGAGGATTATGCGTTCGCACGACTTAGAGAATTTTCAGTCTTCATTTCTTCATGAATCCTCCACTTTTGCATGCTTTTTCTTAAACTTCCAAAGCCATCCTTACCTTTTAAAACTTATATCACTTAAACAAACATATCAAGGTGTCGAATGGAATAAAAATGAATTAAATTTGACAATTTAAAGTATAAAAAGTATTTTTTTAACAATTAAGCATAATTAGAAGAAAATTCACAAAAGCATGCAATTTCAATAAATAAGTACAAAATAAGTTGATAAAATTCACTCTTTTCAATTCAAAAATCATCATAAAATATGGATTTTTCAGCAGCCGCTCTTAGTCTCAGCCACTCAAGCCAGTTGATGATGAACCCATTGGGTTTTGTTTTCTTTATAGTGGTTTTCCAAAATGTAACGTCCATGAATTCTTATATTACATATATTTTTGTTGTTAAATATGAGTTTAATTTTCATGCATTGATAGTGTAAAATATTTTACACAGTCGTGCAATCACATCCGTTCTTTTAGATGATATTCACATGGTCAATTTAAAAAGTAGTTATTTTTACTCATGTAGTATTACGTAATTAAATGCACATGTAAAATAACTTTACACTAACAGTACATCAAAATTAACTTCATTAAATATATCATCAATATTTATATAAACATGTCTTTTAATTTGAAGTATGCTTAAAAGGATTCTTTATTCTTCTATATCCAAACTTCTCCATCCGAGTATATTCTATAATAACAATTTCAGGGTGCAAATATATATACTGTAATTATTAGTTTATCATTAGAATTTTTTGTCTACGTTGGTACTTGGTACCAATAAATATTTTTTTTAACAAAATTTTAATAACTTTTTGGTCTTTAAATTTTTTGTTCGATATAGTGTATAGATGTGTTTTAAAATAACTTATTTATAATATATAATTATTTATTTTAATATCAATTTTTTGCATATGATGTTCTTCTTTTTTTTTATTTCGGAAATTATAGTTGCAGTGATTTTTTGGTTTGTTAGGTATTAAGTAGCAATAATGTTAACTTATGATATTTTTTCTTTACATTTTTCGGCCTTAAACACAAAATTCACTTTTTGTCCAAAAAAGAGGAAAGTCCAAGAATTAGGTCCGTAATTAACTTAACTTAATTAATTATGATAAAATATCATTATCAGACCACAGTATTAAACTCCTCACATGGTTATATTCAGCTTTTTCTGTAGCTTTTTGTCAACCTTCACATCCTGTCTCCTTCTATGCCATTTGTTGTAACCACAGGCTAGGAAGCACCGATACGACACGCGATACAGACACGACACGACACAGATACGCCGACACGTTCTTTTTATAAAAAATTGAATACGACACGTTTAGGATACGTTGTGAATTAAAATTTAAATAATATATTAAATTAATAAAATATCGTATTGTAAATATAAGAGGAAATATAGTTGCATTAAAAAGTCTAAAAATTATGCAATTATTAAAAAAAATAAAAAATTTTAATCTACTCTTGCCATCTTGCTAACAGAAAATGTATCAATTTTTTCTCCTCCAAGTCCATCATCCGCAAATACCACAGCTTCTATGTTTGGTACATCTAAAGATAAATACGAAACCTCACTCAGATCTAGACTGTTGTCATCAACTCTGCTTCTATTAATTATTTTATTTTTAAATTTAAATTTTGATTTGTTTTTATTTTAAAATAAAAAAAAAATAGGTTAATTTGGCCATAAAACCACAAAATCGGGTCGGGCTCGTTCAGATTCGTGACAGCTTCACCAAAATTCTGCACCGCAAGAAGACACGCCACCGATACGCTCATTTGAAGTATCCGTCGAGTGTCGGTGTCGGATTCGTGTCCGACACAGATACGCCGGCACCATAGGAGAATCCGTGCTTCATAGACCACAGGCTGCCACTACAAATTTACACATGTAGATATCAACATACTATCTATACAGTAGAACTTGCCTTATTAGAAATAGGACATGTGAGTATGTGACACCAATTTGGATTTTCTAAAGTTAAAAAATTAATAAAATCATAAAATAAAGGATTAATTATTATTAATTTTATAACTTCTATAAAATGTGTAATTTATTGTCTTAATTTAAGAATAATTAATTTATTATTTTATCAATTTTTTATTTTAAAAAATAATTCTGGTCCATGTGATATCCAGATTGTGTTTGGTTAGTATTCTCTCGACACAAACACAAATTTACAATAGACATAAACACATATATACACAAATATTTTTATTATGTTTGATAATTGTTCTTGTGAAGGTTGATTGTAGTACACCACGTCCTCCGACGATTATCTTCTAGTCTTCAGTCGAGATAATTTATACTTTGGCACTAAGAAAATATAAAGGGTGGACACCTGCAAAAGATATTTTGACGCTCAAATTAGTATATAAATAATCAATTATTCATTCTACAATATTTAGATCAGTTTCTTACCTCCCTTTTTTATATTTGGGACAAGTATCGACAGTCGTTTAATCGATTAAATTACCTTAATGGGAAATAAAGGCATTTTAGAGCGTTTTGATATAGTTTTGATGTTTGTCATTAATAACCGATCTATAACATTTATAGCCAAGTCATAACGGACATATCATAGCCCCCAAACTTAGTCTGGTGATATTTTGATAAAGCAGGTTGAGCTTTAAATAATGAGTTATAACTCGACATTTTTCAGTTATAAGTATAGAACTTCCAATTCAACATACTTTATTAAAATTATCAAAAATATTTTTAAAAAGGCAAAGGGTGTGTTTAATAAATGGAAAACAACTACCGTTTCTTTTCTCAATGCCATCTGAATTGTTGGTTTAAGTAAAAAGAGAAACGATAGATGGGATTTCAAATGGAACTGAACCGGTTCAATTAATTTGGATGGTATATTTATTAGGAATCCTGAAAGGATGATATCATTAAGACAACTTCTATCATCAAAAGGCTTTGGGAATAAGAGAAATAAAAACTTGAGTAAAAGAGGTAAGTGTCTTGTTCCTATCACTTTGGTTACCGTGTCTTCTTCTTTTTCTATATTTTTTGAAAGTGATGGCTATGAAAAAATGGAAAGAGTTACAAAAGGAAGATGATGACTCATATAAGTGGGTTGGTGAGGATGTGAAGATTCGTGGGTCTTTGTTCGTAGATAGTGAAAGTGTTGAGAAAATAGACAAATCAAAAGTAGTGAGGGATGGGTCTGGTGTTCGGGTTGAGTTGTTACCATGCAGTAGATGTGCTAAACCAGTTAAACTGTGCACCGTCTCAACTATAAAAATAGATTTTGAATTTTTTTACATGCATAGTTGTGTTTTGGAAGAACTTCGAGTCAAATTACCTTTTACCAAGTTTGAGTGTGATGTGCTAAACCAGTTAAAATGTGCACCGTCTCAACTCCATCCAAATAGTTGGGCTTTCTTAAGATGTTTTGAGATTTTGATAGAGTTTTTGGAAGTGAAACCCTCGTTAGAGTTATTCTTTTCCCCTTTTTAGGCTAAAGGGATTTGGAAGGGGGTTTGGGTTAACTTGAATGGCTCCCCTGATTTTGCAATGTTCAAATGGTATAAATTTTCTTTTAAGGATTTTAAAGAAATATTTTTGAAGATAAAGTCGGTAGATAAAAATTTTTGAAGATAAAGTCGGTAGACCCTAACTTTTGCTCCAACTTTTGCAAAACTCTAACCCGGTTCATTTGGTTCACTTTGGTTCTTCTCCAAACTCCAAGAGCAATCAACCAAGGCCTCTTTCAACCCAATTCCACCAAGAGCAAAGGCCCAACTCAAGGCTTGAAGATCATTTGAAGAAAGTGTATAAATAGGATAGAATTCAAGTTCTTCAGGGAGCTTTTCCCTTTGAATTTTCATAATAGTTTTCGGAGAGAACTCCAAAAGGTTGTATTGTTAAGTGATTATCTTACATCAAACACTGCTATGATTGAGAGTGGTTTAGTTTCCCTGATTATCTATCTGCATAGCATAGTTTTTTTGTAATTCAATAGCAAAGATGCTTGATCATTCACAACATTTTTCTCTTCAAAACTTGTTTGCACTCAATGTTCAAAAATGTATCACATGAAAGTTCTTTGAAAAGAAGGATTGAGGAATTAAACAATTTTGAGGCAAGCAAAAGATTAGGAGAAGTGGTGGTTCTAGTTGTATGATAATGTATTGAGGTTGCATGCTTGTGAAAACTTGCATGAGAGCTCATAGGCGGGACATGAAGTTCAAAGAAGTATTGTGGAGATTCTCAAAAACTTATTGATCCAAGAAGCAGCAAACAAAATAAAAGAAAGAAAAGAAAATACAAAGACAAAAAAAAAAGTACATGGCCCAAGGCTCTGAGCATCAATTACTAGGCAGAAAAGAAAGAAGAAACAATGACTCAAAGAGTTGTTAGCCTAGTAAAATGCTTGTGGTTGAGTTGTTTACTGTTTTCATGTTCATTTACTTTTCTGCTTCAAGATCCGATTTAACCCAAACCCTCTTCTATTTCTCTGCTTGATGCAAATTTACTTTTCCTTGTTTAATTTCTGCAAATCCAAGTCCCAATCCCCTTTACAATTCAAGTCATTTACATTTCTTGCACTTTAAGATTCTGCAATTTATATTTCTTGCATTCTAAGTTTCTGCCATTTAATTTCTTGTTCTTTAAGATTCAGCAATTTATTTCCTTTGGATCTCTCTGCCTTATTTACTGCTTGATTGAATTTAATTTCTGTTAATTGCTCTTCATCTACTTTCCTTGCAATTTACAATTCCCTTGCAATTGTTCTTGTTGGATCTAGGAAGGCATTGAGATCTAGACTCGGTTTTCTAGTCTCTGGGTCCTGAGATCTAATTTCCCAATTTTACATTTTCTGTTTACTGTTTTCATGTTCATTTACTTTTCTGCTTCAAGATCCGATTTAACCCAAACCCTCTTCTATTTCTCTGCTTGATGCAAATTTACTTTTCCTTGTTTAATTTCTGCAAATCCAAGTCCCAATCCCCTTTACAATTCAAGTCATTTACATTTCTTGCACTTTAAGATTCTGCAATTTATATTTCTTGCATTCTAAGTTTCTGCCATTTAATTTCTTGTTCTTTAAGATTCAGCAATTTATTTCCTGTTCTCTTTAATTCCATGCAATTTAATTTCTGCAAATCACAAAACACTCAACCAAATCTTGATTCGCTTGACTAAATTAACCACTAAGCTAAAATTGCTCAATCCTTCAATCCCTGTGGGATCGACCTCACTCCCGTGAGTTTTTATTACTTGATGCGACCCGGTACACTTGCCGGTTAGATTTGTGTGTTTTGGGAGAAATTCACTTTTTCACCAAAATACTCATCAAGGATGCTTGTCACTTATCTATGCCAAGGTTGTTTTTTTCTGTGCTATAGGTTAGATAGATGAATTGAGTGCTAGCCTATGAGAGATTACAAAAAGGTCAGTGCCTGGCATATTTGTGGGAGTCCATGCAAATAGATCTGCATTTTGTCGAAGGAAACGTCGGAGTTTATCTTTTTTGTGTTTCTGCAGAGTTGTACCTACATAGGTGAACTTTTTTATATCATTATTCAAAGAAATATTTTGTAATTCCTCCATTAGGGTAGGTCGGTCTCAGAGCTCGGCCCGTGGATCCAACTCGGCTAATGGTGAAAGATTAAGCGAATTGTGAACAACATTGATCTGTGCACCTATAGCTCAGTTAGAAGCAGACATTTTCATACTGATATTGTAGCATTGCCGAGCTTCACGGTGGTCACTGTGGATGGTGGCAATAAAGTCGTCCTGCACGTGAAATTTGACACACAGATGAATTGTAGATACTATAGCACCAAACTCATTCAAAAAAGGACGACCAAGTATTGAATTATAAGGAATGAAATAATCAACAACAAGATATTGGGTATCTAAATTCTTGGTTAGAGTATTCTCACCCTATGTGGTTTTTAACGACACAGATCCTAAAACGGGTACAAGTCACCTGAAAACCCTACTAAGTCTCCAGTGGATGGTTGTCGTATGTGATTGCTCAACTTCATTTTTTGAAATGTAAAATAGAAAAGGACATCTGCACTGCTTCCAGGATCCAGAAGTACTTTCCGAACAATGGAATCCCCCAACTGAATAGAGATCACCACTGGATCATCTAAGTTGGTTACAGTTGTATTGAAATAAGATGATTTGAATACCATCTCTGGAAAGGTAGGAAGAGGTTGAGGATTATTGACAGCACCCTCTATTGAGAGCATAGCTCGGTAGGTGCGTTTATGAGCAGAGCTTGTAATTCCACCACCAGAAAAGCTTCCAGATATGAAATTAATAATACCTCGGAGTTGATCAGGTTGAGTATGCATGATTTTGTCCTTTTCATGAGGAAATTGTCCGGCAGAAGAGTGGTCGGTAGAATTTTCTGTGCGCTTTTGAATGTGGCCACCGATATATTTGTCCAAATGTCCCTGCCGGACTAATCATTCTAGTAGGTCTTTGGCCACAACACACTCATCAGTAGTGTGTCCATGTTTTTTATGAAAGACACAATACTTCGACTTACCAACATTCTTCACATTTTGATAATTTCCAGCCTTCCGAGGAGGTTTAATGAGTTTTGCGTTCAGTATCTCCTTGATTATTTCTTCCTTCTTGGTATTGAATTGTGTGTAAAAATCATAACGTGGTGTTAACCGAAAAGGCTTCTTACTGTCCCGAGCTTTATCGTCATCTTTATGATTGTTGCTTTTCTCTGACCTCCGAGCTTGCCAAAACTCTTCAATCTCCATTTGATCTTTAGCTTTTTCTTGAAACTCGGCCAAGGTTCTCGGCTTAGCGACGGTGATAGTTTCTTTAAAATTCTCCGGGAAAAGTCCACTCTTAATAGCGTGTAAGTGCACTTCTAGATGGAGACTTGGAATGCTCATGGCCATCTTAATGAATCGGGTAGCATATTCCCAAAAGCTTTCATGTTGTCCCTGCTTGCTTGTGTTTAGATAATCTAAATCATGCAAATAAATAGAAGATGTAGCAAACTGATCTTCAAATAGCTTGGCCAACTCCTGAAAACGTGAAATAAATTCTGCAGGCAAAGAAGAAAATCAATCAAGTGCATGACCGTCTAAAAAAGTAGGAAAACAATGACATAAAATAGGGTCTGAAGCACCGTTTACTATCATTATGGAACGAAATATTTTGACGTATTTTTTTGGATCTCCCAAGCCATCATAAGGAGTTAAAGTCATTGGTAATGTAAAGTTCTTGGGCAATTGAAAATTCATGACATCTGCAGTGACTGGACCAACTACGGTATCCAATTCGGCTTCTTCAAGGCTGGTTGATCCTCCTCTGGTTTCTGAGTTTAAGAAACATGAGTTGGATCGGAGTTTACTTTCTCATTGTCCGATTGCTCGTGCCGATCATTATTATGAGTTATCCGAGTATTAATAAGCTCGACTATTTGATTTTCCATTCTTTGATTCCCTTCTGCTATGCGCTGATTAGCCTGTTGTAATTCCGTTACCATTCGAGGAAGCTCGGATGGCGTTGAAGGAGGTTGATCAGCCATAGACAGATCTGAAAGTTCTAGAGCCTAAAGAAAAAGCTTTAAATCCTCAGTCCTATGGTGGGCGCCAATTATAACAACTCAAGTTTTTAAAAATTAAATAATGAGTTATTCGTGATTTATTATTTTATTTAAAGAAAATAATTTTTTTTAAAATAATTAAATTAAATTTTATAATATTTTGAATTTAAAATCTATTAAAATTTTTAAATAATTTCTATTATAATGAAATATTTTAAAAAAGATAAGAATAATAATAAA
>NC_029794.2:120982733-120992666 GCF_000816755.2 Arachis ipaensis
TTAAATAATTTTTATTATAATGAGTAATTTGAAAAAAAACAAAAGAATTATTATTATTATTATTATTATTATTATTTCTTTTTGTCTTGGCCGAATGTGCCTTAAGGAAGTAAAGATTAAAAAAAGGGCCAAACGTGGCTATTATGTATACATATATACATATATAACTATGACACATACGTCCTCTCATGTGTCACCTTAATACTAATTAATCATTCTTCCTTCATTAACCATTCTTCCTCCAAGCTAGCAAGACCAAACCATTTTCTTTGGAAAAATAAAGAGAATGCCGTGAGAGAGAGATTTCCATGGAACCTCAAAGTTTTCGGCTCCAATTTCTTTAGCGCCAATTAAAAATCTAATATGATAAAAGTGTTTGTAACTTCCTCCTTTATATGTTGGTATCATTTTTGTTCGGTAGAAGTTGATGGTGACGTACCTCCTCTTTTCCTTGAGTTCGGCCAATCAAAATTTTAGGTGGCACAGACAATTTCTGACGTTTTTTCTTTCAGCAGTTTGATTAAAAATCTTTTCTAAAATTTTTGTTATCTTGATTTCTTACAAAAGTAGAATTTGGTAATTTTATAATAATTAAATTTAAATTTGATAAATAAATGTTGGTTTGATTGATTATTGTTGAGTTTGATTGAGTTTTATGTTGAATTTGGTTGAATTGTTGTTATTTTTGAGATTATGGTTTGGCCTTAGCGGATTCAGCCTTGAACTGAACTGTTTTAAGTAAATTTTGGGGCTGGTTTATGTGAAAATACTGAAAAATATTGATGAGGTCTGATGGTCGAGAAATTAAATTAAAAGTTATAAAAAGTTGGTACCGTAAAGCTCGAAAATAGACTTAAAAATGAAGCAGAAACTTGAAGAATTTTAGAAATGGGGTTCAGTTCCTTGGTAAAGCTTTAATCATGGAAACAAAATTTATATTTGAGATTGAAATAGTAATTTAATAAAAACTTGAAGTTAATTTTATAATTATATACGTTTTAGGATATTTTGGGTAATAATTAAGAAGTTCAGGAGTAAAATAAAAATTTTATAAAAGATGCAAGGTTATTTTGGTAATTATATTATATGTAAAAATATTTTAATAAATTATAAAATATGTTGGGATAAAAATATAAATGCCTATTTCCAATTGTTTGCCTAATTGTATAACATGCCTATTTGCTTACTTGAATTACTTGCCTTATATGCCTCTACTTGTGTTTTACTTGTATTTCTATTAATTATGCTTTCTACTGGGATTGAGGAGGTTCAGAAGGCGGTGGCGATGGGATCGCACAGAGGATAGGTTGGTGAAGGCTGTGGACAGCGGTGAATTGTTAGATTAGAAAATCCCTTAAGTTAGATTGCCCTTTAAGTTATGAAAAGCTTTTAAGTTTTGTTAAGGTTTTATATATGTTTACTATTTTAGTATGCCTTAAGATTGAGATCTTGTGATGGAAATGAAGTCTAGGATTGCCTTGGGCGTCCCGGGGTCTTAAATCTTACATCACTGGGCACTGTTACCATACTGAGAACCTCCGGTTCTCATACCATATTTCTGTTGTATTTTTGAGATGCAGGTCGCAACCCACCTCGGTGAATTGCTTTGGATGGTGACAGAAGCAGAGGATCCTGATATCTTTTGGAGTCTTTTGTTTATTTGTTATACATCTCTCATTTTATATTTTGCTTTAGCCTAGAGGCATGTATTGGGAGAACAAAACTTGTATAAGCTGTTTTTACTGTCTGGTTTTATGTATGGTCTGTATATGACTAGCCGGCTTTAACTCCGCGAGTTGTGGCTATATTCTTATGATATTATACTATTATATTTTGATATATCTTATCTATATCCTGTGCTTTAAGTTAGTAGCTTCGTTAGTGCGTTTTACGCTTTTTAAATCCTATTTTTGAGATATATCTTTCATCGGGCTTCTAGATTATATTAATTCTTCTATATATATTATGTATAAGCTTTAGGACTGTCGTAATCTCTGATTAATCTTTGCTTTACGGTGCGAGGTAAGGCTTAGGGTAATTAGTGTGTTACAGATGAGGTCTGGTGGCCGAGAAATTAAATGAAAAGCTTTGAGAAATCGATAATAGTAAAGGTTAAAACGAACTTAAAACTCAAGCTGAAAACTTGAAGAATTTTAGAAATGGGTATTTTATAAAATATGCAAGGATATTTTGGTAATTATATTATATGTAAGGATATTTTAATAAATTATAAAATATGTTGGGGTAAAAATATAAATATTTTAGAAAGTTCAAAGATACAGAATAATTTATAAAAGATTAATAATAAAGTTCAAGTTAATAAGTTTTGGGTAATAAAGAAAATCATTATTATTGTTATTAATTTATTAAGATTATTATCAATGTATTTTTGAAATATATTATATATTAGTATTTTATTTAAAAGATATTATTTTATTTATGATATACTAAAAGGGTAAGTAGAGAACTATCCTAAAAGCTTTAGAAAGACAAATCTAAATTAAGAATCTTTGATTCTCTTTTCATAAAACACTTAGGGAAAGGTGAGGGAATAATGCAAAGATAATTTATATTGTGGAATGATAAGAAAGAAGAAAGAAATAACAAAAAGAAAATGAGATAAGCAGAGATATGGTGGTGAGTCCACCGAGATTTGCTTTCCAGAGATACATCGGCCAATCCAGGGGATGGTCGCACCTGTAAGACAGAGGTTGCTTCTAGAGGATATCAATACATACATTGGCTAGAGAGAGCCTCACCTGTAAGACCGAGGTTGCTTACAGAGGTTATGTTTGCATACATCGACTCAAGAGAGTCGCACTTGTAAGACAGAGGTTGCTTACAGAGGTTATGACAGTGGAAGCCAAACTCAGACAAAGGTTGCTGAGTTGAGTCTGGAGTGGGTCAAAATCGATAGATGAGCTCATTACCCGCGTTAGGGAATAAACATGCATCATAATTGTTTGCGCATATTTTCTATGAATTCTGTTTTCTGTGATTGTGTATGTGTTGTATTTGTTTCTCTTTATGTTCTTTAGTTATTATGTTTGTTGCGTGTTTCAGTTGTTATTGCTGACTGGGTATAGTATTAAAACGGACTTAACTAACTACCCCGACCCTATTAAGCCCCAATTCATACCCCCTATTTTCACCCCTTTCAGCTACAGGTGCGAATGTTTAGTGCGGAGCTACGGGAGCATAGAAGATTATGTCTACGAGTTGAGTTGTTAGAATTTATTTTTCCTTGTCGTTTATTGCTTTTAGTTTTTAGAAGGGTAGGATCTGTTTTTGAAAATCTTGGAATAAGTCTATGTATTTAATGCTATGTGAATATATACATTTTTGTGATTAAGAGTTTTAAAGTAAAGACCTTCCATTTTCTTGATTAAAATTCCGATTCGTATTTGCGAAGGTTCAATATTAAATAAAGATAGTATAAAATAAAAAAGGTTAGAGGTAAGTAACGCCTAAGCTTTTAGTACAATAATGAGGTGTTAAAAGTTAAGGTGTTACATTTCTCCCATGCTGTATGGTAGAGAGAGAGAGAGAGAGAGAGAGAGAAAGAGAGAGAGAGAGTTTGTGCTTATATAATATGTAATTATTGACTAATGTCCCTTAATTAAATGGGAATGCATGCGTCGCGACACGTGGCGCATTAAGTGTTGCGTGTCGCAATTTTGAGCTACTGAGTTAGCGAGGTTAAATTTTTAAATATCTTGGAAGGTAATTAAGATAATTGGGCATGGTAAAAACTCAAATAATTATCTCAAGTGGTGGTATTTAATTAGAATAAAGATTGGATAAATTACTAATATAAATGACATTAGTAAAGCCAAGCTTTTTAAATCTTCCGGACCCAATATCAAGTGACCATCCTTCGTCAAATAAAATTAAATAATAACATAATATTAACATTACATTATTATTCATTTTATTTAAAGATCGTAGAAAAACTTATCATAGACGTTATGTGAACAAAACGTAAAACTCGCATATGCGACTATAACGCGAAAACTAGGATGTTACATTCTACCGTTCTTAAAGAAAATTTTGCACTCAAAATTTTTTTTTACCTTTAAATAGGTGAGGATAGTCTGCTCATATCTCGTCTTCTAGCTCGCAGGTATGCCCAGCTTCAGCGTTGCATTCCCATGCTATTTTCACCAAAGAAACTGTTTTGCCTTGTTGCGGGGTTACCGGGTATGTTAGATCGTTTCGTAATTGTACTGTCTCAGATCGCAAGACATAACTCTCGTCGGAATTATATTTTTTAAGATGAGAGACATGGAAAACATAATGAAGGTTGGATAGGAATTGTGGAAGAGCAATTTGATACGCGACTGGACTGACTCTCCTAAGGATTTGAAAAGGACCAACGTACCTAGGGTTTAGCTTCTTGGTTCTAAGGGTGCAACCCATACCAGTGCTTGGACCCGCTTTTAAGAAAATATGTTCACTCTCCCCAAATTCTAAAGGCTTACATACATCTAGTATCGGCATAGCTCTTTTGTCGACTCTGTGCCATCTGAATCTTCTCGTGAATCTTCTTGATCTGAGCAGTTGTTTTCTGCACAAAGTTCAGATCCAACGCACTATATTTTTCTCCTTGGTGCCAACACAGTGGAGATTGACACGTCGAGAACTTGGTGGTTCCTCTCCTCCTTTGATTCGGCCGAACTGGTTCCTGGCAGGGAAAGCTCTACTTTGTAATTTCACCAAACAAAATGCATGTCACAGCATAGAGGATGAAGATATGGTCACTTCTATTTCCTTAATTAAAAGTTTCGATTTGTATTCGCAAAGACTCAATATTAAATAAATATAGTATGAGGAGTAGAGGTAAGAGGTAGGTGATGCCCAGACTTTTAGTGCGATCATAACGTGCTAAAAGTTACACCAATTGTTCTTGTGAAGTTTGACGTAGTATAACTCGTCCTTCGATGATTATCTCATAGTCTTCAGTTGGGATAAGTCGGCACCAATATATATATATCTTTGTGGTTAAGTGGTTTAAAATAAAGAATCTTCCTTTCCTTAATTAAAAGTTTCGATTTGTATTCGCAAAGACTCAATATTAAATAAATATAGTATGAAATTAAAGGAGTAGAGGTAGGTGATGCCCAGACTTTTAGTGCGATCATAACGTGCTAAAAGTTACACCAATTGTTCTTGTGAAGTTTGACGTAGTATAACTCGTCCTTCGATGATTATCTCATAGTCTTCAGTTGGGATAAGTTATACTTCGGCACCAAGAGAACACAGAGGGTAGACACCTGCAAAAAGTACTTCAACGCTCAAATTAGTATATGAGTAATCAATTATTCATTTTGCAACGTTTAGGTCAGTTTCTTGCCTCCCTTTTTTATATTTGGAACAAGTATCAATAATCGTTCAACCGATTAAATTACCTTAATGTCAAATAAAGGCATTTTAGAGCATTTTAATATAGTTTTAATATTTGTCATTGATAACCGATCCATGATATTATAGTCGAATTATAACTTGTAAATGAGTTATAACGGACATATCAATAATAATTCACAAAATACAATTATCTAATTTAAATGTCTATTTATTCTAAGTTACATAATAAATAAATAAAAATATTTTTATATAATTATATTCAAACATAATTGATAAATAAAAATTTTTTTATATGAAATATTCAAATATAAAATTATTTTTATTTTTTTAAAAAATAACTTAAAAAATATCTTTTTGTTAAAAGTTCACTCAAACAAATTTTAAGGCTGTTACGTAGCCTCAATTTTTCTTCTCCTTCCTACTTGCTAATTGACACCGCATTACAACTTACAAGTTACAACATATGTTTGCACGAGAAATACATTCTAGAAAATGAAGTATACAATCTCTTCTTTCTAAAACAAAAGAATTACTGATTGAATATTGGTTACGGGCTAAAGGATTTGATGGTTTTAAAATATTTGGACTATTAAATGGTCCCATAACAAAATATATTTTTTAAATATTTTAATAACTTCTAAATAGTCTTTATTTAATTTTAATTATAAATTAATTTTTTATATATTATTTAATTATAAAATCTATTTTTATTTTATAAATTATTATTTTATTATTCATCTATCTGTTTATTAATAATAAAAAATTAAAATAATAACAAATTAAATCTTCTATTAATCATAATAAATATTTTGCAATCTTAATCGATCATAATTTACGTACTCCGTATTTTGTACAATTTTAAAAATCGAAGATGAGCGGTGGAGTGAGCGGGAAAGAGACTTTGAGGGTGAAACACGGTGAGGCAGCCGATAATGTCGGCGGAAGAGAAAAGGGGGAGAGCGGGGGAGGGATTGCATCAGGGGAAAAGGAGGATCATATTTCGGGAGGGGTTTCTAAGCCTTTGAAGGTTTCTTTCAGGGACAAAGTTGTGGGTTCCAAGATTGCTAAAGCTTTTTCACCTGTTGAAACTTTATCGGGAGATAACATTGCGGTAGTTTCTGGGAAGTAAGGAGATCTCTTGCCACCGAGTGTCACGTTTACCCAAGAAGCTAAGAATTGCTTGGCAGAACCTTATAAGGATGCTATAGTGATTAAGGTACTAGGTAAACATTATAGCTACACTGCATTGTCTCATAAACTCCGAACGGTATGGAGAATTAAGGGAGGTTTTGATTTATTGGACGTGGGATTTGACTACTTTCTTGTGAAGTTTGATGTAGCTGAGGAGCGAGAAAAGGTTCTCTTAGGAGGTCCGTGGATGATCGAGGGAAATTATGTGGCTGTGAAGCCTTAGGATCAAGAGTTTAGATCAAGTGAAAACTGTTTTGGAGCAACTTTAGTGTGGATTAGAATTTCCGGATTACCAATTTGGTGCTACCGAGAAGATGCAATGCTCCGTGTTGCGGCTGCAGTTGGCATTCCCGTTAAGGTTGATTGGGCAACAAAATTAGCTGAAAGAGGACGATATGCTCGAGCCTGTGTTCAGATAGATTTAGGATTGCCAGTGACTAAGAAGATTCTTGTTGAAGGTGTTGAATATGAGGTTGAATATGAAAGTCTTCACCTTATTTGTGGCTCTTGTCTCAAGTTTGGTCATGATATGAAGGTGTGCAAGACTGACAGCAATGCAGGAGGAGGAACTAATGCCAAGGTGACCAGCGATGTAGCAAAGCAGCCAGAAAGCTCAAATTCAAAAAATCCAGTACATGTGGAAAAGGCAAGTTTTTATTTTGGCAAGAATCTTGGAGATGAGATTGTAAATGTTACTGTCCCGAATTTGGTGGAGAGTGATTTGCATGCTGTTCATGTAGACTATGCACAACATGAGGATTTGGAAGGTTGGACTCAAGTGATTAGGAAAGGAAAGTATAAAATGGGTCAAAAGCCTTCTCTTAGCACCCATCAGGTCCAACCAAAAGTAAAGAAGACTCCTAACAAGGCTACCAATACTTGGACAAGGCCTAATCACCAACGTACAACACATGCAACTGGATCCAAAGTAAAATTAAGTAAGGGCATCAATATTGGAAAACGGGTTACTGTGGCTTCTTCGGGGACCCGGCACAATGTTCATCATCAGCAGCAAGGTGAGACAACAAATGGCACTGTGCAAAAGCGTCCTCGCCCAAACTCGTTGCAGAATTCACCAGTAGATAAGGATGGAGCATCGACGGCGGGTATGGTGCAAGTTTCGACGGAGAAAATTGGGCTGCAACTTGAGAGTCCATTAAAGGCAGGATCGTCGAAGACAGGGACATCATGTTGAGTCTCGGGTTTGTTATTGGAGCTTTCTTTTTGCTGTTTTTATGGATAGTTTCAATATCATAGCCTGGAATGTGAGGAGTGCGTCTAACAAGATGGCCCGTGTGCATTGCAAAAATTTGGTGAGAGTATATAAACCATCTTTCTTCTTTCTCTTTGAGACTCATACCATGTTTAATAATTTGAAGAATTTTTGGGATAAGTTGGGTTTTCATTGTGTTGGTATTGAGGAAGCAGTAGGACACAGGAGTGGCATTTGGTTTCTATCTTCTATTGCTAATGCTTCTTGTGTGGTTATTGATCAAATTGACCAATGTATCACAGTGAAAGTGAGTGTGGGTAACTTAGTTTGGCTTTGTAGTGCAGTATATGGGAGTCCTCAATTCGAAAAAAGATGTATGCTTTGGGATCATTTGCGTTCTATTAATTCAGGCCATAATAGACCATGGATGGTCGTTGGTGATTTTAATGAGATTGTGGCACCAGATGAGAGTACAGGTGCTTATTTTTCTTCTCACAGAGCTAGTCTATTAGCTACTACTCTAGATGACTGTGAGCTCTTTGATCTTAAAGTGACTGGTAGGAGATATACTTGGTATAGAGCAGTTCAGGCTGGCAGGGACTTGGCTAAAAGGTTGGATAGAGATATAGTTAATGAGGCGTGGATGACAATGTTTCCTGAGGGTTATTCTGAAATTCTTAGCAGGCTTCATTCTGATCATTGTCCTATTTTAGTTCATTGTCATGGTAGCCCCAGAGTGAAAGGTTCACGTCCTTTTAGGTTCCAAGCTGCGTGGGCAACACATCCTTCTTATAAACATGTTATTAGTAAGGCTTGGAATCAAGAGTTTGGAGGCGTTACCGAAAGGCTTAAGATGGTTCAACAGGCTTCTTTGGACTTCAACTCAAAGATTTTTGGAAATATTTTTGTGCGAAAAAATAAGCTGGAATATCATATTGATCAGATTCAACGGCCTTTGGAGGTTACCAATGTGTTATCTCTAAGAATTAAAGAAGCTGAACTGAGGGAAGATTACAATAGGCTTTTGTTGCAAGAGGAACTTTTTTGGTACCAGAAATCTAGAGAGCAGTGGGTCAAGTATGGGGATAGAAACACTAAATTCTTTCATCTTCAGACTTTGGTACGTAGAAACCATAATAGAGTACATGGATTATATGTTAGAGATGGGTCTTGGTCTACTGATCCAGATATTCTCCAGGAAGAAGCCCTCTCTTTTTACAAGAATCTCTTTGGTACAACGGAAGAGGTTGAGGTTGATTGTTTAGGGGATGTTCCGATGCCCACTCTAAGCATTGAGACTTGTGCTAGGTTAATTGACCCTGTCTCTTTTGCGGAAGTCAAGTCAGCAGTATTCAGTATGAGCCCTTTTAAGGCTCCTGGTCCAGATGGCTTTCAAGCTTATTTTTTTAAAGAATATTGGGAGATAGTAGGCACTGAGATTTGGAATATTGTCCGGAGCGCTTTTTGGGAGAGTTCTTAAATCCTAGCATCATGGAAACTCTGATTGTGCTTATTCCTAAAATTGATAACCCTACCTTTATGAAGGATTTCAGGCCTATTAGTTGTGTAATGTTGTTTATAAAATTATCACCAAAGTATTGACTAACCGACTTCGGCCTTTTCTTCCAGATATTGTTAGTCCTTTACAAGGAGGTTTTATTCCGGGTCGTGGTGCTCCTGATAATATTATTGTAGCTCAAGAAATTTTGAATTTCATGAAGCACACAAAATCCAAGAAAGGTACTCTTGCTTTTAAAATTAATCTTGAAAAAGCTTATGATAGGGTGGATTGGAGGTTTTTGGAGAGTACTCTCATTGCTTTTGGTTTTCCTATCATCACTGTTAATTTGATTATGACTTGTGTCTGTGCATCATCTCTTTCTATTATGTGGAATGGGAATAGATTGGATAGTTTTGCTCCTAGAAGGGGGCTTAAACAGGGCGATCCAATGTCTCCTTACTTATTTGTACTTTGTATGGAAAGACTTGCTTGCTATATATCTCATAAGGTGGTCGAGGGTGTGTGGAAACCAGTTTCTGTCACTAGGGGTGGCCCAAAATTTTCTCATTTGATGTTTGCAGATGATCTCTTACTCTTCTGTCAGGCTACAAAAAGTCAGGTCCAAATGGTCATGCATTCTCTTAACATTTTTTGCAAGGCATCT
>NC_029794.2:120995430-121000244 GCF_000816755.2 Arachis ipaensis
TCTCTTTTTACAAGAATCTCTTTGGTACAACGGAAGAGGTTGAGGTTGATTGTTTAGGGGATGTTCCGATGCCCACTCTAAGTACTGAGGCTTGTGCTAGGTTAATTGACCCTGTCTCTTTTGCGGAAGTCAAGTCAGCAGTATTTAGTATGAGCCCTTTTAAGGCTCCTGGTCCAGATGGCTTTCAAGCTTATTTTTTTAAAGAATATTGGGAGGTAGTAGGCACTGAGATTTGGAATATTGTCCGGAGCGCTTTTTTGGGAGAGTTCTTAAATCCTAGCATCATGGAAACTCTGATTGTGCTTATTCCTAAAATTGATAACCCTACCTTTATGAAGGATTTCAGGCCTATTAGCTTGTGTAATGTTGTTTATAAAATTATCACCAAAGTATTGACTAATCGACTTCGGCTTTTTCTTCCAGATATTGTTAGTCCTTTACAAGGAGGTTTTATTCCGGGTCGTGGTGCTCCTGATAATATTATTGTGGCCCAAGAAATTCTGAATTTCATGAAGCACACAAAATCCAAGAAAGGTACTCTTGCTTTTAAAATTGATCTTGAAAAAGCTTATGATAGGGTGGATTGGAGGTTTTTGGAGAGTACTCTCATTGCTTTTGGTTTTCCTATCATCACTGTTAATTTGATTATGACTTGTGTCCGTGCATCATCTCTTTCTATTATGTGGAATGGGAATAGATTGGATAGTTTTGCTCCTAGAAGGGGGCTTAGACAGGGCGATCCAATGTCTCCTTACTTATTTGTGCTTTGTATGGAAAGACTTGCTTGCTATATATCTCATAAGGTGGTCGAGGGTGTGTGGAAACCAGTTTCTGTCACTAGAGGAATTTTCTCATTTTCTCATTTGATGTTTGCAGATGATCTCTTACTCTTCTGTCAGGCTACAAAGAGTCAGGTCCAAATGGTCATGCATTCTTTTTTGCAAGAAAGTGAATCTTGAAAAGTCTAAAGCTTTTTGTTCTAAAAATGTGACTGCTCGTAGAAGAGATATTTTTACTAGTGTTTCTTCAATACGTTTTGCTTTGGACTTAGGAAGATATCTTGGAGTTAACCTTAATCATTCCCGTACCAGTAGGGCTTCTTTTCATTCGGTGATTGAAAAGGTGAGGGGAAGATTAGCTAATTGGAAAGGAAGGCTTCTAAATAAAGCAGGGAGACTTTGCCTGATCAATTCTGTTGCAGCATCTATTCCTGTCTATCATATGCAGGTATCTTTTTTTCCAAATTGGGTTTGCGATAAATTATCTTCTATTATGAGACAGTTCCTTTGGAAGGGTCAAGTTGATGGTAAAGGTCTTTCTCTTGTTAATTGGAGGACCGTGATCACTCCAAAAAAATTTGGTGGCCTGGGTGTTAGAGATCCTGCGTGTGTTAATATATCTTTACTTGGTAAATTGGTATGGCAACTTTTTCATTGTCAGGACAAGCCTTGGGTTGCTCTATTGAGGGCGAAGTATCTAAGGAATGAGGGAGTTTTAGATGGCCCTGTCCCTTGCAATGCTTCTCATGTTTGGAAGAGTATCTCAAAAGCTTTTGGTGCTCTTAAGGATGCCTTCTCTTGGTGCGTTGGGTCACTTGATCAATCTTTTTGGTTTGACAATTGGAGTATTGAGGGTCCAATTGCTCAAGATGTCCCTTTTGTACATATAGCTGACTCTGATTTAACTATTAGAGACGTTTGGAAAGATGGTCAATGGAATCTCCATGATATTTTCTCTATCATTCCAGAAGATGTCAAACAGTGTTTGAATGCTTATAATCCGGATTTGAATGCTGGAGAGAGTTCGGGTTGGTCGTGGGGTGTGGCATCTTCTAGACTTTACTCAGCTAGGAGTGGGTACAGTTGGCTAGCCAAAAGAAAGTTTGACTGGAATGAGCATGATAATTGGTTGTGGGTATGGCGACTGCATATTCCTGAGAAGTACAAGTTCTTGATTTGGCTCAGTCTTCATAATGCTATTCCTACGACAGAGTTTCGTTTGGGTCGTGGTTTAGCTTTATCTAGCACCTGTCATCGGTGTCAGAATGGTTCTGAATCAATTCTTCATTGTCTTCGGGAGTGCCCTAGTGCCAAGGAGGTCTGAAACCTTTTAGGCCTGTATTCAGATAACTCGAATTTACATGATTGGCTCTACAGAGGTGCAAGGAGTGAAAATATTTTTCTTTTCTTTTCGACCATCTGGTGGATTTGGAGAAGCAGGAATCATGACTTATTTAATATAGATGATTCATGGAGTGCTAGTAAAGTGGTGAGTTTGATTCGTAGTTCAGTAAGGGAGTTCCACACTATTTTTGCTATGCATCAATCTCTGTCTCCTCCTTCACTTTGTTTGCATTGGGTTCCACCTCCAGTTTATTCTGTTAAATTGAATTGTGATGCTAGTTGGTTTGCTCCTTCTGACTATGCTGGTTTTGGTTGTATCATTCACAATCCTGATGGATGTTGGTTGAAAGGTTACACTGGGAAAGTCGAAGTGTGCAGTGTTCTTTTTGCTGAATTGTATGCAATTTGGAGAGGCTTACTTCTTGCTTGGGAGAGTGGATTTCGTGACGTTATTTGTGAAACAAACTGTTTAGAAGCTCTTTTCTTGGTAAACCAAAGAATTCTTGGTAAGGATATTCCGGAATGGGATTTGGCAAAGCATATACAGGAGGTTATGAATTGGAATTGGAGAGTCTCTATTCTTTTAATTCAGAGGATTGCAAATAGTGTTGCAGATTGTATGGCTAAAGTAGCTGCTTCTGTCGCGGACATTCATTCGAATTGGAGCCAACCATGGAGTGAGCTTCAACATCTAATAGATTTAGATATGACCCTAGCCAATTAATTTGGTTTTGTCTCTTTTTTTTCTTTCTTTTCTATTTAGTCACAAAAAAAAAAATCGATCATAATTTTATTATTGATCTGTTACATACGTATTGGATTGGAAAAATAGTGTTTGTTAGAAATTCAATCGATTGGATGCACAAATCAATCGATTAAAATTCAGGTTTTCCAAACTTCAATCGATTGAAATTGATACACAATCGATTGAATTTTGTAAGGCATGTACAGTTTTTCTTATTCAATCGATTGGTGATATTACCAATCGATTTAAGTCTTCAAAGTAATATAAATTTTCACAATTCAATCGATTGGTTGTGTTACCCAATCGATTGGATTGTGCAATGCGTTATATGTTACGCTTCTCTAAATTTTTCTGCTCGTGATTATAAATTATTATTTTATTATTCATGTATTTTTTTTAAATAAGAGCTCAACACAAACGTGGAGCATTTGATACATAAACAAACAATGAACAACAATCAAATAACACCTATTGTTACCACATAAATTGCTCAACAAATACGTATCCCCGTGTCATCTCCGGCATTGTCATCAACAACAAAAGGGATCCTTACGTCTCCACTCCTTGTAATTATGCATAGTCATTATTCATCTATCTTATCTTTAAAATTCTATCTTCAATTTTTAAGTTTTTATTTTGATTTAGATACTCTAATCTTATCTTTTCTTTAATATTAAGATTATAAATTGGTGAATAATCTATCAACAATTACTCAATCCTACCATTAGAATCGTTTATCAATCTGATTAATTATCAATTTTTTTTATTATTTTGTTCATTGTTTATCCATCTACTTAATATCCAATTTTTCTTTATTGTTTATCCATCTCTTTAATATCCAATATTTGTTCATCATTAATCGATTTTTTTACCGTAGTGTTTAGAAAATAATTCATCGTTTTGATTACAAAATCGAGATTAGTCTCTAATTTTGCAATTCTTTGTTTCGATTATTTATTCATGCAATTGATTGTGTAATGAAAAAATTTTTTTTTATCTTTTAGTAATGGATTTTTTTCTAAAATAAAATAAAAAATTATTATTTTTCAAAACCCAAATTTTTAACTTTAATTTTTCAAATACGAATTTTTTTTATGCAGAACAAGGCAAACTTCACTTCAAATTCTAAAAATAAATGGCTAAATCAAATTATTAATCTTCACACTAGACAATGGCAACCATTATAGGAGTACACAAGAGTACATGAATAAGTCTTATTTTTATTGAAAAAATAATGATTTTTTTTAATTTATAATGAAAAAATTATTGTTAAATACGATTTATTCCCGTGTATCTATGTATTTCTCAAATTGCTTTGATGATTTCAATCGATTGGTATCAATCGATTGAATAAAGAAACCCCACATGCCGTGAAAAATTCAATCAATTGTGTATCAATTCCAATCGATTGAAGTTTAGAAAACCTGAATTTCAATCGATTGGTTTGTATATCCAATCGATTGAATTTCTAACAAACACGATTTTTCCAATCCAATATGTATGTAACGGATCAATGATAAAATTACGATCGATTAAGATTGCAAAATATTTATTACGATTAATGGAATATTTAATTTGTTATTGTTTTAGTTTTTTATTATTAATAAACATGATAAATAATAATTTATTTTTATCACTATGAAAAATAAAATAATAAAACTAAAAAATAATTTTAAATAATTACATAAATAATAATAATATCAAATTTGGGGATATACATCTCAATTTTCTTATTTTTATTTCTTTATTAAGAGTGTTTTTAAAATATTTTTCAGCCAAATTTTTAAAAAGAAAAAATTAAATCAAGTGAATTTTCTCAACAAGCTCCTCAAAATCCTTGTCAGAGCTTCCCCATTCTCCAACAGCCTGAAGCGCCGCTTTTCGAAACTTCAACGCGCAAATCGTCTTCGGTTCACCGCGTCCACTAACCAACTCAGCTAAAACTC
>NC_029794.2:121000255-121000949 GCF_000816755.2 Arachis ipaensis
ATTTCCTAACTTATTTGTGGGCAATACATATATTAATTATAATCACAAATTATGCTATTTCAAATTAAATGACTTATATAATGATGATCTCATTTATTGTTTTAAATACTAATTGAATAAGTCATTATTACTTTTGATTTGGAATTAAATGAGAATAAAACCGGATATTATCTTTTGTTCCTTAGATAATTATCTTTTTGGATTTTAGATATATTATCTTTTGGGCTTTAGATACTATTTTATTTGGGCTTAAGGGTTTAATGGGTGCTATGCTCAAATATAAATAGACCTTCAGGGTTTCGGTCCCCGATATGCCAAAGCCGCCTTTGTTGCTCTTTCCCCATCAAAAGAGTTGCAGTTCAGCCTCCTAGGAATACAGAAGGCTTTAGTTGAGGAAGATCGAAAGAACCACAAGATCCAAACTCTTCCGATCGTATGATTCATGTTTATGAATTCAGGTACACTTCCGCATTATAATATGATATATTTTTGATGATTTAATATGGATGATCTGGGATAATAAAATTATTTATTCTAACAAGTGGTATCAGAGCCATCCATAATTTAATCATCAAAAATATTTAATTTTATTAAATCAATATATATACATATGCACGATTTACGTTACATATAAAATCGCTGCACGCTTCGTAAAATAGTTTCTGTCGTGCATATATATATATATATATATATA
>NC_029794.2:121000970-121039089 GCF_000816755.2 Arachis ipaensis
TGCGCATCATGAATTTTCTATGTGTGTGTATAGAAGTGCTAGTAAGTATATATATGTTGATCAACATTATCATTGTTTGGTTATCCATTAAAGTATATATATGTATAGATATATTATATGAGATCGATTTGCCATTTAATTTTTATAATGATTAATTTTAATTTTAATGGATCAAGAATTTATTTGGCACATATATTCAGTTATAATTATTTTTTTTAAGGTCTGAAAAAATACTATTAAGATTTAAATCCTTTTGTGATTTAAATATTCTTTTAAATTGTTACATAAGAAAATTAGTAACAATTTGGATTATTATACCCACATATTTTATAAAGATTTGATTTTAGAATAAATTGATTGAACATTATGCTACCAAAGTAGCCTCTTTTGTAAAAATTGATTTATTCAAAACATAAGGAATATGGTGTTATGTAATTCATGCGAATATTGGTCGGCCCAAAGGAAGGTCTATATTTGGCCGAATTACATACACATATTAATAGTAAATATATGTTTGGGTAACAAATTAAGAATAAAGTAATGCTTATTATTTATGCGGACAATAATCGGCCCAAAGGAAGTTTGTTGTTTGCTAAATAATAAGCATTGCACACTTTTGTTTATTTTCTATTAATTATGCGGTCAATAATCGGCCCAAAGGAAGGTTATTGTTTGGCCAATTAATAGAAAATATATGCGGTAATAAATAGGTTGCGAAATTTAAGTTTCCATGTGCGCATTAAGTCGGTCCAAAGAAAGGCTTAATGTGTGACAGGAATTTTGACAATATTTGATTACTGCAATGAGAGTATCACTTATAGTTAATTTTTCTATCCAAAGATTGAAAATTAATGTTGTGTTAGATATCAATATGGATTTTTTCCCATTAATTAACTAATGTTTACTGCATGTTCTTTTTGTTCTAATCCAGAAACTATGGCTTTAGCTACCAATGTTTCTGCGCAAATTAGCAGTATTCCTATGCTGAATGGTTCAAACTTTAAAGTTTGGAAGGATACCGTGGAGATTGTCCTCGGTTGTATGGATCTGGATATAGCTCTTCGAGAGGAGAAACCCACTTCCACTCCGGAAAATCTCAATGAGGTTAAAATAGAGAAGTGGGAGAGATCCAATCGAATGAGCATTATGATCATGAAACGCTCAATTCCTGAGGCGTTTCGGGGCTCAAATACTGAGGATAAAGATGCCAAACAGTTCCTAAAGGATATTGAGAAATTCTTTACTAAGAAATTCAGTGCTCACATGGCTTTATCTTCTCAGTATAAAAGAAAGCATGATACTACTGCGGATGCGCCTTCTCAGCAGAAAAAGGCTAAGAAACAGGATCAAGTTTCAACCTGTTTCTTCTGTAAGAAGGTGGGACACATGAAGAAGGATTGTACCAAATATGCCACTTGGCGTGTAAAGAAGGGTATAATTCTTACTTTCGTTTGTTCTGAGGCTAGTTTAAGTTATGCACCTGTTGATACTTGGTGGGTAGATTCTACTGCTACTACTCATGTAAGTGTCACTATGCAGGGTTGCCTGTGGAGCCGACCGCCAAGTGATGCTGAAAGATACATCTACGTGGCAGATGGCAATATAGTTGCAGTCGAAGCTATAGGAACCTTTAGATTATGTTCCACGAGTGGATTTTACTTGGATTTATTAGAGACATTTTATGTACCGTCATTTAGACGGGATTTGGTTTCTGTTTCTCGTTTGGACAAATCAGGTTATTTTTGTTCGTTCGGAGACAATAAAGTCAGTCTCTTCTATAATTCGAATAATATTTGCTCTGGTCATTTGATGGATAATCTATGTAGGCTTGACTTAAATTCCTATAATAATGAAATACTGCAAACGGGTACAAAACAAAAACTGAATGAGAATTCGGCATCATTATGGCACAAACACCTAGACCACATCTCTAAACAGAGAATTCAGAGGCTCGTGTCGGATGGAATTCTCGGACCCCTAAATTTGGCGGACTTTGAAGTCTGCATTGAGTGCATAAAGGGAAAAAGGACAAACGAAAGGAAATTAGGTGCCGAGAGAGCTAAAGATATCTTAGAATTGATACATACCGATATATGTGGCCCATTCCCTACTGTCTCTTGGAATGGACAACGGTACTTTATTACGTTCATAGATGATTACTCTCGTCACGGGTATCTATATTTAATTCATGAAAAGTCCCAAGCCTTGGATGTTTTTTCAAAGCTGAAGTTGAACTTCAACTTGGAAAGAAAATTAAAGCTGTCAAATCTGATCGTGGTGGTGAACACTACGGAAGATATGATGGTTCAGGTGAGCAACGTCTCGGGCCTTTTGCTCTTTTTCTAGAGGAGTGTGGTATTGTTCCGCAATACACCATGCCAGGCAAACCTAGCATAAATGGTGTTGCAGAGCGAAGGAACCGAACTCTTAAAGACATGGTGAGAAGTATGATTAGTTATTCTTCCTTGCCTAAATCACTCCAGGGAGAAGTCTTAAAAACCGCAGTGTACATCCTTAATAGGGTGCTAAGCAAAGCAGTTAACAAAACCCCATATGAAATTTGGACTGGGAAAAGGCCCAGTATAAAGCATTTGCATATTTGGGGATGTCCAGCTGAGGCGCGACCTTATAGGCCGCATGAAAGAAAATTGGACTCAAGGACAATTAGTTGCTACTCTGTTGGTTACGCTGAGCGTTCACGGGGTACAAGTTTTACATTCCTGCATCAAGGTCTATTTTTGAGACGGAAAATGCGAGATTTCTTGAGGATGTTGAGTTTGGGGGGAAGGAAATATTAGGAACTATGGTCTCAAACAAGCTTCCCGTTAATGGTATCACAAGTTTAATTAAGTCATTACCTCATGGTTTTGAGGTAAATATTATAGATGAATGTGTATACCGCAAGTTCAGTGGGAGTAAATATATCTTTTTGGTCTTATATGTTGATGACATTCTACTTGCCAGCAACGATATAGGCTTGTTGCATGAAACTAAGAAATTTCTATCGAACAAATTCGAAATGAAAGATCTTGGTGATGCCTCTTTTGTATTAGGAATCGAGATACTAAGAGATCGCCCTCAAGGTATTCTTGGATTATCACAAAAGAACTATATCGAAAAGATTTTAAATAGATATGGCATGAAAATTTGTAGACCAATGGACACACCCGTAGCTAAAGGAGACAAGTTTAGTCTCAAGCAATGCCCCAAAAATGATTTTGAGAAGACAGCAATGTATGATAAACCTTATGCATCAGCACTAGGGAATTTAATGTATGCTTAAGTTTGCGCACATCCCGATATATCATTTATAGTAGGAGTGTTGGGTAAATACTTGAGCAATCCGGGCATGGATCATTGGATAGCTGTTAAACGCGTAATGCGTTATTTAAAGAGAACAAAAAATTACATGCTTATTTATCGAAGATCAGAAAAATTGGAGATCATTAGGTACTCTAATTCCGATTTCATGGCATATGGTTGCGAAACTTTGTCACTAAGCTTCATATAGTAGATGACATTGAAAGGCCATTAAAGATATTTTGTGACAATAAGTCAGCAGTACTATACTCCAATAACAATAAGAGCTTGACAAAATCGAAGCATACAGACATCAAGTTCTTAGTTGTTAAGGAGAAAGTTTAAGAAAAACAGATTTTCATAGAACATATAGGAACAGAGTATATGCTAGCAGACCCATTAACCAAGGGATTGATCCCTAAAGTCTTTCATGAGCACACTGCTCGGATGGGTGTCAATAGTTGTGATGTCTTGGTTTAGTGGGAGTTTATGCTATATGTCCTATGACAGATATTGAGTTATTTTCTGCAGAATTAAGTTGATGGTTTATTTCATGTTATGTGAAATGTTCATTTTGCAATATTTGTATTGTGTTTGATCTCAATAAAGTTGGACCAACTGGAAATAGACATGCATGAGATCACTTGGCATGTAATTTCCATATTACTCATCCAAATTTGATCTATGTCGTTGAGTATATTAGGATGGTGATTGGCGTGGTTTAGTCACGACATTTAATGTGATAAAAGCTGCGGTAGTTCCATATCTAATGTATGAAGTTACAGTACAGCCTCCTAGGAATACAGAAGGCTTTGGTTGAGGAAGATCGAAAGAACCACAAGATCCAAACTTTTCCGATCGTATGATTCATGTTTATGAATTCAGGTACGCTTCCGCATTATAATATGATATATTTTTGATGATTTAATATGGATGATTTGGGATAATAAAATTATTTATTCTAACATTAGCATCTAAAAGGACTTAAGATAATCTATTTAATCATCTAGCAAACCTTGACAGCATAGATCCAGCAGCAATCAACAATGTTTTTTCCTGGAAAAAAGTGGAACTTGCTATTTTGCAGAAGAGGAATATAAGCCTAATGTATAATATACAAAGGAAGATAAATTATAAACTGCAATAAATCAACAAAAAAAGACATAATAAAACAGATTATTCAGAGAACGCATAACAAAGATTATAAAAAGGAGGTTATCAAAAAAAACAAAAAATCTAAAAAAAAAAAAAAACAAAAAGGAAAAAGGAGCATCAAACCTGAAATCAGGTGAAAGTGGAGGAGGAGGAAGAGGACGGATAACTGGCTGCTGTAGTGGGGGAATGCGACGGCGACTTCGTTGGAGGAGTTAGGGGACGCAACGATGAGTTCTTTCCACGAATTAGGGGACGCTTCGGCAGCTGCTTTCCACAAGTTGCGGGAACGCCATGGCGAGGCAGGAAACAGAGCGGTGTGGAGGGGAAATGGCGTGATGCGGAGATGGCACCGTGAGGGGACAGAGAAAAGCGCCGGGAAAGAGAACGCCGTTGTGCCCGGTGATTGCGCGGTGAGTGGGACGGCGAGGTGAGACGAACAATGACGAGGAAGGTGTTCGGAGGTGCCTGGTTAGGTGTAGAAAGGATGGAGAGAACACAGAAAGGGGTGTCGTGAGGACAGGGGTGAGGGTGACTGGGTGAGCGACGCTAGTGAGAGGGAAAAGGGATTAGCGTTCTCACTTATATATATTCGGAAATGACTAAAAAACCAAAGTGAGAAATAAACTAAGTGTGTCTAAATAATTTAATATATTCAAAAAATGTGGGGACAGAAATCCCCGCTCGAATCTCCGCAGCTGCAAAAAATTTTGTCCCCCATTCCCGTAAGAAAAATTCGCCACCATGCCTCGAGAAAATTTTGTCCCTATCCCCGTCCTAGGAAAATTTCGCGCTGGAGATAATGTTTGTTGGTTAAATTATGTTTATGGTACCCAAGTCTTACCCATGAAGGGGAATGAGATAATGGAGGAGGGGGCTCCATGGGGACCGTTGCCATTTTTTACCCAAGGGGGCCATAGTCACCAATTTAAGTAAGATTAACAACTCTACTGGAGTGGATCTTTTTCAATGAGAAAAAAATTGGATAGTTTTCAGTGTTTGATCTCATCATTTATTGTTCCCTCTCTCTTATTAATTTTTGGTTTTACTTAGAATTAAAGGTAAGAGATCACACTTTATTCTCTCCAATGAAAAAAAAAATGGAGAGGATCCATTTCCCAACTCCACTATCATGAAAATAGCTAATAACCCACTTTGATGCACCTCTTATTCTCAAAGAATTTGATTGACTAAGCCAACTTATTTAATATATAACACAATCAATTCAACTTGATAAGTAAAAAAGATACATATGCATATGCATATTTATACTAGTAAAGAAGGAAAAAACTTTTATGACTTAAACAATGTGGGACTAACTCATAATACAATATAATAGCATATGCTAAACTAGACTAACACAAACATACAAATATATACTCCTGCATCATATTGTAAGGGGGATAATAATTTACTATTACAGAGAAATAAGTGGAGAATAGCCTTGGAACTTCCCTAACTCGAATAGGGTAATAATATTTCCAGATCTTCTTCCGTTCTTGTTGAGTGTGTTTAATTCTTTATTATGTTCTGAATGAAGTGCTCCATCAGAAGAAGATGTCTCCACAAGTAGGTAGGGATGGTAATACCACCCGAATCCGCGAGTATCCACCTCGCCCCGTACCGGGACGGGTTTTTAGCGGGACGGGTTTTTAAGAGGGGCGGGGCGGGGCGGATTTAGGTAATACCCGCACATTTTACTACCCGCGGGTAGGGCGGGGCGGGTTTTATGCGGGTTTTTTGTCAGGCGGGGCGGGGTCGGGGAGAGCAAAAACCCGCCCCTACCCGCCCCGCTGCCACCCCTACAAGTAGGCATCATCTGCACATATAGGAGTTGCTCACCACACATTCTACCATAAGCTAGCTGAGTATATATAGAGCTTTACTACTCTGCAATTAGTATACGTGATAAATATCTTCCAACTACTTAACTGTCACTAACTGCCACATAACTAACTCAATAACAACTTGCATGTTAATTCTGCCTACTAACTACACTACTGAACTACTACTACTGCCAACTAGCCTCTCAGTTATGTAATACAATGGGCAAAGAAATAAACTGAAACCACCACCACGAGAAAAAAAAAAGTTACATAACCAAAGGCTCAAAGGCAATGCAATTGAGGAACAAACAGTTCAAAACTAAAATTCCATATTTATTATACTTCAGCAAGATAGCTCTAACTAATCCTCTACGATAAAACCAGTCAACCCCCAAAAAAAAGCCAGCAAGATAGCATCAAAAGCCTAACAGCCTCAAAATCTATAATACGAAATTCATCATATATTGTGCATGATTCACGGAAAAAAAAATATGACCAACCTGTCGATTTAGATCCCTAGCCTTATTTGATGGTGGAGCTTCGAACAGTCAAGCTTGTGGAATATCAATTTCAATTTTCTTATTTTTCATTTCTTTACCATTAATGTTTTTAAAACATTTTTCAGCAAAGCTTATTTTTTCTTTAAAAAAAAAAAGGAAAAATTAAACCAAGCTATGAATTTTCCCAACCAAGCTCCTCAAATCCTTCTCAGAGCTTCCCCCTTCTCGAATAGACTGAAGCGCCGCTTCCCGAAGCTTCAGCGCCCGAGTTGCCTCCGGGTTATCGCGTACATTCACCGTCTCCGCCAAAACTCGGGCAAACTCATCCGAGTCAGGAACTGCTCTGTCCCCTTCACACACCGTCTTGGCCACCTTCAACTCCTCCACAAGCAGCGTAGCATCCACAAATTGGTCCGCAGACATAGGCCACGCCAGCACCGGCACACCGGCAACGACCGATTCCATCACCGAGTTCCACCCGCAGTGACTGACAAACGCCCCAACCGCCACGTGTCTGAGTATCACAACTTGCGGGGCCCAACCCCTTATAACTAAACCCCTCCCAGCCATCCTGTCCTCAAACCCAGACATGAAATCAACGCACCGATCATCCCCACCTTCTTTTACCGACCACACGAAGTGGACCCCACTTTTCTCCAAAGCTGAACCAATCGCGACTGTCTGTTCCACCGAAAGCACAACCTGGCTTCCAAAACACAAATACACCACCTCGCGGCGGTTTCGCTTATCAAGCCACGAAACGACGTCGTTTATGGGAACAGAACTAGTTCCTCCTCTTTCTGAGATAAACGACGAGTTCTTTTGGTTTAGGCCTTCCGGATCTGGAAGTAACGGTCCAACCGCCCAAACGCGATCATGGCGAAGCTCCTTCTTTAGGTGTTCAAGATATGGCTTCTCCAACTCGTTGAACGAGTTAATAACGAGTCCCCAACTGGCTATGTTCGCGAGGAACCAATCCCTAAAATGCTCCGAACCGGGGACACCCGATGCATATCTTCGGAACAACGGCGAGACCTGCCACCAGGGGTATTTTGGGGAATTCGGGAGGGTGTGGAAGGAAACGAGTTCGTTTTGATCGTTAGGGTTTTGGCGGTTGGGGACATGGGCCCAGAGGAAGTATATGGCGGAGAGAGCGAAGGATCCAGAAGGGGAAAAGACGATTCTGCGAATGTTGAGGTGGGTGGCGAGGTTTTGAGTCCAGCCGGAGAACATGTCGGAGATGATGAGTTGAGGAGGGGAAGGGTGGGAGTGGAACCAGTGGAGGAGAGGGTTGTAGAGGTTGGAGAAAGAAAGCATGAGGGAAGGCACGGAGGTTGGCATGCCTTTGGAGTTTTCTACGCCCGGAGGGAGGGATGGGTGGGAAGGTAAGGGGAGGACCAAGGGGTGGATGATGGCTGAGAAAGAAGAGAGGAGAGGGTCGAGGAAGGTGAGGTTCTTTGGGGTGGTGAGAATGGTGATGGTGATGGCGGTGTCGGTGGAGGCTAGCTTGTGGGTTAGGTCTAAGAGGGGTATCATGTGGCCCTGTGATGGGAACGGAACCACCAGGATGTGGGGTGGTGGTGGGTTGTTGCCGTTTGGACCGTTCATGGTTGAATTGAGGCCAGAAGGGTGTTTCCCAACTTGGTAAACTATATCATAAGTAATACTAACTAAGAAGAGACAGTGAAGTTGATATGAAGTACGCCGTTTATGAGTCAAAGTGTCAAAAGTATAAGAAGTTAAGAACTAAGAAGTCATCCATCGTGGGCGTTGCAAGACTTAACAGGCTTGCTTACCTACCCTCACCCCCAGCTAACTGCTAAGGACAAACTATCTTAGCGACGAAAGGATTTTAAATTATTTTAATGATTACTTATTTTTAGAGCAATTTACTATAATGAATAAAATGGAACCAATTTTATGTAACCAATTTACTATAATGAACCCTAAACCAATTTTATCATAATGCACAAAATGAAAAATGGATACTAAAATACATTTTTCGTAATTTATGTAAATCGCGACAGAGGTCTCGTGGTTTATAAAATACACGTAATCTGCTATAAGAGTGTCGCAGATTATGTGGAGAACTGATCATAAACTGCAACAGGAGTGTCGCAATTTACGTGTAGGCGTGAATTGTACATAAACTGCGAGAGAGATGTAGCGGTTTATGCATTAGTATACAATTTACATAAACATAAAACAAAGTGTGTGGTTAACAAAAAAACATACATTACATACACCTAATTCAATGGAAATAAACTAAGTACAAACACATATAATACAAAAGTACATGGTAAATCCGACATACATAGATATCATCAATGGAAACATAAAATAGTAAGCTACGGCCCCTGCCTATTCTCATCCTCGTCGACAGAGTCATGTCCAAATGCGTCCAGGAGATGCGACCCTGTACCACATCGAGCGGCCCGTCTCACTCTGGTGGGCCTCTGGTGCTGCTGTGCTGGAGGATCGACCAGCATGCCCACGCGCATATGCAGATGCAGGCGTCCCTCCCATGCCCAACCAACTATCATACGGACTACCAGCAGACTCATTCAGGTCTACATGTAGCTGGGGCTGGAATCCATGAGGGTCAGACATCTGCGGCTGGTACCGCTGCATATCATCCATATCTGGGCGGTACCCCTGCGCAACGTCCATCTGGGGCTGGGTCTCAAGCACCTGATCCTGTGGGGTCTGCTGCTGAAAATGCGGAGGGCCGTCATCCCGGATGAGATATGCAAAGTCGGAATAGAACTGTGAACTCCCAACCTCGTGGTCCATATCCATCGTGAAAGTCGGACCCGCCAGGTCATCATATATCTGGCCATGGATGTCGTGGTATATCTGGGAGCTGGAAACATGTGTAAGAGGAACCTCCTAGGTCTCCGCCGTTGCATGCTCAGCGGGTCTATCACCAGGACCAGCAGATGTGCCCCCTGATGAACCACCCCGACGCTGAGGACGGCCACCCCGAACACGGTGATCGGCATGTCCGACTCTGTCGCCACCGGATCTGTCATCCTGAATCATGTCATCCAGCCATCGCCACTCCTGGTCTGTAGCCCGGGTACCAACGCGTCGTCGCCGCTCGACGCGCTTGTTATTTGGCATGTTTGGCATGGGTACCCTCGGAGGAGCTTGTGACGACCCTCTCTGAACAACATCCTGTGAGATCTCCTCGGCCCTAGGATCGACAATCAAGGAATCTGGTGACAGAAACCTAAGAGCCACTCTGTACCACCACGGCAGGAAGTCTGCGGACGGCCCGGGATTAGGCACCCGGGGATACTCAGGACAGCATCGAACCTGTTCTGTCAACTAAGGTGCCATACCTGGTAGTAGCTCGCGAACCATCTGTCCCCACTCCTCACATCCTTGGCATGGAGCCAATCAATGTTCGATACCGACTCAGGCTCGTGCCGAACGCCACCCAACTGTGGCAGCACCCTATCCACCTAGTGCCACTCAATGACGGCGAAGTATATCAAGCAAGTACATGTACGCCATAACCGACTGTGCTCCTCGGTGAGAATCTATGGATGAACAACAGCCATCACGTCGAGCGAAGCATAAGGCTCCCAAACAATCTACAGATATTGACAGAATACATTAATTAGTTAAGTACTAAATCAAAATTGACAGAACAAATTAACTAACAAATATATAGTCAAGTACTACATAAAAATTGAAAGAAAATGAATAAACTTACATCTCGATCGCCTAATCGGTCCAACGCTAGGCGACACTGGATGACTCTCTCCTCCTTGCGGTCGGATGAAGGCAGATATGTGGCCCACCTAAACGTAAAAGACGTTATAGAAAGTTAACAAGTATAACCATAATAAAAAAAAGTTACAGTCTCAAGCATAACTATACAAATATGTATACCTAGATGCCAATGGGAAGGAATATGTGTCGAAACCCCGCGGCCTGAGGCTAGAAAACCGCTAGAAAATCCATGACTGCAGTAGCTGCAGGTGGCCTGCCAAGTTCGTCACGTTTCTATTGGCCACCCGACACATGCATCGATATAGCCAGGCCAACGCTGCCGACCCCCAGCTATAACTGCCCATATCATCAAGTCTCGCCACAAAGGGAAACCACCGTATATAAACCCGGTTTCTACTCTTGTCACCGAACAACTAAGTGGAAAGCAGCATCATAATATAAGCCCGTGCATATATGCGTACGGTCTCCTCCGTAGCATCATCTGGCAGCACCCTGAACCTCTCATGAAACCAGGTGAAGTGAACTGTATACTGCTTCACCTTATTCTGTGGTGGCAGCTCGCCAAACAGTTCCTCAAACCACTCCCACGCTGGTCTGCCTTCTTCCATAAACTTCTCAAAATCAGTAAGGCACCCGGATACAGGTAAACCATCCACGGGCAGTCCCAACTGGTATGCTACATTCTGCAACGTGATAGTGCACTCTCCAAAGGGCATATGAAAGGTATGCGTCTCAGGACGCTATCTCTCAGTGAAAGCACTGACTAAGGGCTCGTCCAACCAGAACCACCTGGCGTTGAGCCTCGCCAGGTGGTACAAACCGGTCCTCTCCAGATATGGTATGATCCTGTCATGCAGAGGCATGTTCTGCTGCCTTCGGACACTATATATACACCTAGTCGGCTGGAACATGTCACAGAATAAACCAAACATATAAAAAAATCCAACAGTAATTTATAGTCATCTACCACATAACTACAATTTTAAAGTTTAAACTGGTAACATACACTTCCTATTTTCTAATAACAAAATTCAATGAAAGACATAAACGATTAAAATAATAATTTAAATCTAAATTTAAATACATTAACTAACAATAACGAAACTAAAAATAACCAAAACAACGAAAAATCCGAACAACATTATACAAAATACATTAACTAAAAATTATAATGCTAACCATTTCATTTATGCTCCCAGCCACGTGCGTAACGCCGTTGAGCCTGTATAGATTGCGTGCCTCCGCCATGGTCCCGGCTCCGATCTCAACTCAACTCAACCACTTTTCTCTTTATTCCTCTCTCTAGAAAATCACTACTTCTCTCTCTATAATACTTTTTCTTCCAAGATAAATGTAATCCGCGAGACCCCTTCAGCGTATTTATAGTAATGCATAAACCGCTACACCCCTCTCGCGGTTTACGCACAATTCACGCCCACACGTAAACCGCAACACCCCTATCGCGGTTTATGATCAATTCTCCTTGCACGTAATCCGCGACACCCCTATAGCGGATTACTTGTATTCTATAAACCGCAGGACCCCTGTCGCGGTTTACATAAATTATGCGAAAAATGCATTTTGGTATCCATTTTTCATTTTGTGCATTCTGGTAAAATTGGTTTCCATTTTATTTATTATAGTAAATTGCCCTTATTTTTATGGGTGTTTTTCTCTATACTTTTTAAATAATAATATATAAAATTATTTATACTGTAAATATATTAAAACTAAATTATATATATTTAGCCTACCAAAAGTGTGGCTTCAAATTTATTTATTTTGAAAAAAGGAGCTCAAATCATTATTATTTTTAGATAGAAAAAATAGCTAATATTTTCGGAAGTCAATCAACATTTTAAACGTATATCACGGGAAGTCACCAAAAAAAAAAACGTATATCACGGGAAGCGAGAAAAAAAGTTTAAATAAAAAACTTAAAAGAGTTGGTTAAAATTATCTAATAAATAATTTATTTATTAAGATAGTCTTTGAAATTATATTATCATATAAATTTAACCTACCATTGCATACCTGTCCTTTTCTAAACATGCTGATATGCTATTTTATATTAAAAAAAAAGTATTGGACATGATGCTAGTATGGTACTTTATCAAAGACAATACACTAATCAAGTCATGAACATGTTTCTATCTCATGGAGATTACGCAGGCCATCATGTTAAACTTGAAGTTTACACTTTAGCTTCCTTAGTTTGCTAAAAGTGACGTCAACTGTCAAGCCAACGGCATCAAACAAAATATAAACCCGGACAGCCTTTGATATGATGTCATTGATATGATGTCAAGTAAACCTTTCGACTAAATTTTAATAGTAGTCTTTGAGATTTAAAGACTTTCACCCTCAAATTCAAAATTAATTTACTATATGTACATCATATAAACTCTTCTTCGTCTTCTCATTGTTGCCTTGTTTAAACACCAAAACAAAACAACGTTGTACAATCCCGTGTCTAGTGTGACAAGACAAAGTTAGCTCAGCACTTAGTTTGCTGATTTAGTATTAGAAAGAATCCTGGGACTATTATGATACTCAAAACTGGATCTCCGAGACCAATATAAAAAATTTTAAATAAGATACTAAAATGATAAAAGTTGTGAATCTAATGAACTACTTTCGGATTTAATCTAAACCTTTCATATGACGAGGCCGGAAAATCTAACGACCGAATACTTTAACAATTCTATAAGGAGGTTCCCTTCTTTGCTTCTAGTTTTTGATAGATTGACCTCTTCTGATGGATCCACGCCTTATTATATATAAGTAATTGAAATCATAAATGTAATTCAAAATCATCTGCAATGTCAATGTAGACATCTAAAGCGAATGGATCAATGTAACTCATCGACAGAATAATCCTGAAAATACTAAAGAAATATCTATATGCATCCACAAGGACCTCAAGTTTCTCATATCTTTACTACTTAACAATAACATAAGGCTAGAAGATTCCTGTTCCAGTTAGCCTGACGTAACAAACACGATAATCCCTTCTTTTCTTTTTCTTTTTCTTTCTTTTCTTTTATCCTAAACTGAGTGTCCACACAAGTAGGCATCATCTACACATATAAGAGTTTCTCACCGATCTGTGCAAGTCTTGACAATCATGTGTGAAAAGCAAGAAGCCACAGCGCAGCAAAATCCTGGGTTTAAAACCTAATATACTGTGCTTGATCACCAAAGTTTGTTTTTGAGCCAGAAAAGGACGAAGACAACTCCGAAAACAATAGCAACAGGAGCCCACTTCCGAATTAGAGCCTACAATGGAGATTTGATTTCAAATTATAATTCTATCTATACTCAATGATCTAAAAAAGAGAAAAACAATGGGTTAAGATATATACCGAAACCAGCACCATGAGAAAAGTTTTACATAATCAAAGGCAATAATGCAATTGAGGAACAGTTCAAAACTAAAAGTTCCAAATTTATAACAGAACAATTTAACATCTGTATATCCCACCTAACAGTAAAGAACTATCATCCAAAGAAAAGGGTCTTAAACTCTGATCAGTATTATTATATTTCAGCAAGATAGCTCTAATGCTCTATTACAAAATCTGAGCATACTGCAAGGTTCTATAAAATTTATAAAACCACTCAGTGTAAAACCAGCAAGATAGCATCAGAAACCTAACATGCATCAAAGTCTACAGTACGAAAATCATCAAATAGCGTGCATGATTCTCAAAAACAAAATATGACCAACCTGTCGATTTAAATCCCTAGCCTTATCAGCATACATGCGGGATTCTGATGATAAACGGCTGGACATTTGGCTGACCTCTGCATGATGAAATTATCACATGGAATTAAAAACAGCATATATATCATAAAGTACAAACATACACATATGAAGAGGATATATGAGAAAATCATATATAAGGAAAGGAAGAAGAGTAGAACTATGAAATTTTAGCAGAGATTTTTGAGAAAAATCACAAGCAGTGGAAGCCAAATAAAACTAACTTAGTGTTTGTATCATTGATTATGTCATCTCTATTACTTCCCCAGTCAAGGGTCTTACAACACATTCTACTATAAATCTAAAAGACTTTTAAACCAGGCTTAACATACCAATAAGATCAACTGAGAATAGAGACAAATATCTGTGAAATGCCAATCATTTGGACATTCGTAATAAGTATCACAATTTACGGTCAGAAAAGATCATGACAGCTCCAAAGAAGTGGCTTCATTGAAATAAATATATAACTGAAAAAATTTAACCACGTAGAAAGCCTAGCTACATTTGACGAACATATAATAAAGGCCCCAACTTTCATATTCTAGTCAACAAAACAAGGCTAGTAATGTAAATTTAGTTACCCAGATGTAGCAGACCAAGCAATTCAAAGATAAAAAGCCAACATTAAAATTAAACTAAGAGAAGTATCTTACGGTCCAATTGTTCGCCAACACCAAGAACTTCCTGCACATTTCGAGTCATTATCTGGTGGACTTCATAGAGTTCATCATTCAACTTTGAAATATTGCGCTGTGTATGGGTATCCTGGTAAAGTTTCTTTGTTTTCTGTATAAATGTGTCTGTTCACATTTAAAAGGAAAGGGCAAAAAAAAAGGGGAACGTAAACACCAGAGTAGTAAGAAAGAAGTACAAATGATACATGACATGATAGAAACAGATATCTACCAAACTTAATGAAGGCATAAGGTCTGGCAGCAGTTTCAATTTGAGATCCATTAACACGCTCAAACTCGTTCCTTAGCTCTTCAAGATATTGAAAAGCTAGTTTCTTAGGGTATGCACGATCACACATTGTCAAGTAACATACACGTCCTTCTATTATATAACTAAAGATCTGTCAAGGCCAACTTTGGGTATGAAATTATTTCAAACGAAGTTCACATAAATTATAAACAAATATAACTAATACGAAAATCCTATTATAAATAAAACAGACTCCAGCTTATTCTAAAGCATCAGACCGAACAATTTGCAGCTATAAATATAGAAATAAACACGAGTAAAGGAAGTGGTACCAAGCCAAGCAAATCATGTTTGTGAATAGGAAGCCTAATATTATCTCAAAGATAAGAGCATGTTAACCAAAAGCAATATCAAACTACAGATATTTCCATGACCCTAATAAACTACACCTTGCTTGTTATTGTGTCTGATATCATCATTGATAATGATGAAAATTATCAGTGAGAAGCATATTATTACATTCGTTTACAAGATGCATAAGGTAATGTAAAAGCAGAGAGATACAGAATAACCAAAGAACTCCTTACTAATAACCACAGTACAATCATGACATTATCAAATATATAAAGAGAAGGATACTGGAAGACATAAGGGCCAGTTTCAATTGACATCCTCGACGCCTCATTGTGCCCTCTTGAGAGATTCTTAAATAAAGCCTTAACTTGCTGTTTGTAGAATTCAGCATCTTTAAGATCGCGACCATCATCCAGTCCTTCAGCTAGTGGAAGGCCGTCAGTGACACGGGCAATCATAGTCAACTTCACCATCTTTTACAGTCTATACCTTTGTAACAAATCCAAAATACACTGCACCATAAATATGAAAGATGGTCACAAACTAAAGTTGGTTCATGTTAAAGGCTAGAGAAGGGTCCAACAAGAGCGGGTGGCCCTTTTCTTAAGCAAAAACAGCTAAATGTTGGAAGAAAAAATTCATCAATTTATAAAAACACTTCTTCCTGAATTGTTTTAGGATTCTATTTTCATGACAATTCAATCAAACTTAAGTTTAAATTAAATAGATAAACAATTAAGTGAAAATAGTTAAAATGATTCTGTTTAATGTGTTAAACACTAGGCATTATAATTAATAAACACAAAATATAAATATAAAAGAATATATAAGTATGTAAGTTTTTCTTTTTCAAAAAAAAAAAAAGAAAAAAGATATGAACAATTGAAATTTTAAAAAGGATGTTGTCTTTCCTCAAACTGACAACCTGTCTGTGAAAGATAGGTCTTTTTTGGCCTAAAATTAGAAGTAACAAATATGTATTGTGTTTTGCATCCTGTTAAACACTAGACACAAATTGATAATAAAGATGGAACTCAAGCACAAATGCAATGCAATACACCAGAGAATGCAACAATCCCCACTGTGATTTGCCGCACTACAAGTTCTCACTCACTACCTCAATTCAAACCAAAAGAGACATGAATTAAACAAATGATACCACTTATTAGTTATTACCACTAGTGATCTAAGAGATATCATGCTAAAAAAATGTGCTACTTCATGAGCTTCACCTAATGGGCTCCATAGAATTTCTGAAAGAGATAGCCCTATAGCGACCTAAGGTCCATTAGATTTTTGTTCAGTTGTTACCTTGTTGGCTTAATAACTTACATTTTTGTTACCCAAATAAAGTAATACCCTACTAGATGCTCATTGCAGACTATACACACAAATTCGAAATGATGGAAATATTAATGAATCAGCAACTACATTTGTAATTTTGGCCCCAAAATTGACATCAGATCCTGGATCTGTCCCTGTTCATAAAGTTAATCCTAAATAAGATACCGCTTATATGATCAAAGCAAGCAGAATCGTTGCAAAAGCTGAATATTCATATTGGATTTAAAAAAAAAAAAAAGGAAAAGAAATCACGAAACCAATCAAATTACACAACAATGGTGTAATTGGAGAGAAAGCACGATTGGTTTTTTGTTTCCTTTTGCATACCAGAAAACGTGGTGGAACTGGCTCGAGAGGGAGAGAGACGGAGAGGAAGAGATCGCCGCCGCAAAATGCTAATTCCGACTGGGAATGCGCCGGTGCCACCGCTGCGAGTGTCTTTCTCTTCTCTGTTTGTGGAATTAGGGTCCTCTTTCTTTCTTTCTTTCTTTCTTTCTACACTCTCTCTCCGTGACTACGTGTCTCAGGGGACCCGATTAAATGCTCCTTACAACTTTTGGAGTATTGAAACTCCCCAAACAAAATAAGTAATAAAGTTGTATTTTATTTGTTTTTATCATTATTATTTGCATTTATTTTTGTATTGGGCTACTGGGCTAGTATACTAAAAACAAATCAATTTGGGCTAAGGGTTTTCAATGTTTTTGTGCGATAAAAAAAATCTAGACCATTACTAAATCAGATTACATTACTTTATTTTGATTTGATATTAGATTATCATAAAATTATAAAAAAAAGATTACGATATACTTTTAGATATTTTAAAATGACAAAAATACTAGTTATACAATTAAGGTTGTTTTATTAATTTAAAAGAAGAAATTTGTATTTGGTTATAATAGATCTAAATACATTATTTAGTATTCATTTAAGGTTAAATTACCTTGTCAGCTTTTATAATTTCACTAAAGAGTAAAGTATTGTTTTTGTCCCCAACATTTGGGATAAGTCCTATTTGTGTCCCTAACGTTTAAATCGTCCTATTTGTATCCTTAACATTTATAAAAGTGATTCAATGTTATCCTACTATCGATTATACTAACAAATTAGATTATATTTTTCAATTATTCTCACTTGGATGTATTCATTCTCAATTTGATCTCACTTGGATATGTTCGATTTTAATATTATACCCATTATTTGTATTTAGATTCAATTATGTCCGTAGAAAAGTGAATTATGTAAATGTTGTAGGAATTAGTTTCAACATTTGATGAGCTATTTTTCGGAGTAGATCATCGATTCTATCCCAGGCATTTGTATTCTAACTTCAAAAAGAGATTTTTAAAACTTAAACTAAAGCGTTCATGATGTGTAATTGACGGCAGGATAATATTGAATCACTTTTACAAATGTTAGGAATACAAATAGGACGATTTAAACGTTAGGAATACAAATATGATTTACCCAGAACGTTGGGGACAAAAACGATACTTTACTCTTTCACTAAATTTGTAGTTAAGTATTTATAGTTTAAAAGTTTTTAATTGATTTCTTACACTATTTTAAATCTATCTTGTAATTAGGTCTTTTCTGTACCAAATTCAATAAAGTTAAAATCCAATCGATCTGACCTAATTATATTAAATTTTGTACCCGACGAGCATATCAAATGAAATTTTACTGATTATATCCCACCTTAATTGGTTTGGATATCAAATTTAAGATTCTGCAAACCCAAACTGACTTAATTACCTTACATATTAAAAATAGAAATTTAATTCTAATTCACTAATTAAGGGTGTTCACAGGTATAGGTAATCGATTACCCGTCCAAAACCAATCTAATATGATTATATGGGTTTTGGACCTAAAAGATAATTAGATCAGATCACCTAAACTTTTGACAAATTTTTTGTCAATCCAATTATATTCGTATCAAATATTTAAATACTTTTGTAATTGTTTTTAAATATTAAAATACCTTTTGTCAAAGTTAGTGACTAATTTATATAAATGAACAACTAGTCAAATAACAAATGATATTATAATTAGTAATAAAATTGAATGTTTAGAGTAATTTTACTGGATTGAACTCTAAACTTAATAGCTCTTTAGATTAATATCAAACTAACAAACTTAATCTCAAATTATTTGTTAATTGAAAAAAAAAATCAAAATTATTAACTTCTTCTAACTATTTGATATCTCAAAATATATTAAATTAATAAAGAGCACCTCAGATTAAAATTAATATGATGAATAAACAAAATAAAAAAAGTTAGCAATAATATATTGACAAAAAATATAATTATTTATGCGACCAAATTTATTTATTATAATTTATCAAATTAATCAAAATATAATTTTAGTTATTATCGCTAACGTTATTATAGGCATACTGTTGGATAACTTTCTATTTTACATTTTAGATATTCATATATTAAAATTAAATTATAAAGTAAAGTTAGAAAAATCAAAATAAAGCGTGATGCATAAATTATGTGTACAATTATACAAATATAAATTTTAAGTTGATGCATAAATTATTGAAAGTAAATGCACCATATATAGAGAACTTAATTTGTGTTACACAAAAGATAAAATACGGAAATAAATTAATTTTCTTAGTATGTATTAATTGTTTAATTTATATAATAATAGAATGAGATATTCTTATAATGTTAAATTTTTAATAGTAATCATAATTGTCATTTATTGGAAATATAAATTGAAGGTTATAATTAATGTGTTTATAGTTTCACGAAAAAGTTAATTTTTTTAGTAAATATTAATTGTTTAATGATCCTACCAATACATATATGTTTAATTTAATTAATATCAGATTAAAATGAATTTTTAATGGGGTTTTAAAACTCTAAACAATAAGAGAGCCACTCGGGGGACTTTTCTTCAATTTTGTGTTCGTTTTTTTGTTTTTTGAGCTTTTTTTTCTTCTTTTGTTTTCTCGTTTTATAAATTGGGTTTTGGATTTGGCTGTATTTTTTCTATGATTGAGGATGTCAAAAAAAAGTTTAGATTTATAGTTGTGTATGTTGAGTTAAAAAAATAAATAACATATTGATGATGATAAATATATTAATTGGGTTAATAACTAAGTGAATTTTTAATAATGTGATTCAAGTGTATAAGCCCAAATTACTTTTGTTGCAGCCCAAATTTTGAAAATCCAATGAACTGAAGCTGTTGAATGGATAATGATCCACTAACCGAGTCCATTAGCTTTCAAGTAAAAGAGAAGCTACCCTAAGCTAAGTCTCAGACAAATTCTCTTCGGATAAACACAAGAAGAAAAAGAGAGTGTTTCACTTTTGTGTTCAAACACCAAAGAGAAAGAAAGAGAAAGCTAATCAAGCTAGCTAATATCAAATCAAACAAATCAAAAGAATGCTAAACAAATTCAGAGGTTAAAGGTAATTTGTTTCCAATTGCATGCAAGTTAATTACTTCACATTGTCTCCTTCTTCCTGCACCACCATTTCGGATAACAAGAAGAAAGTGGTGGCTGAATTTTCTCTACTGTAAATCAATGGCTTACATTATTTCTTAGAGCCAAAAAATAATTTCAAGGGTGTAAATTTGGAATTATCATTGAACAAGCATGACTCTACTTCTCTTCCCTCCTCGGTAAAGCTAATATCCAGATTTCAAATTTCAAATTTTTGGAGTTGATTGAAGAAAAGGAAGAAAAGAGTTCAGCAAGTCCAAGAAGCAAGAAGTTAACTTGGTGAAAGAAACCCTAGCCGTGACTCAGAACAAGGTAAAAAAAATTTGATTCTCATCTGAAGACGAGAGAGAGAGAGAGAGACCTCACAAACTGAGTTTGAAGTCTTGGAAGAATTGCACCTACAATAAAGGGAGTACTCCGCCAAGATGAAGAACAACATTTCGAGTTCAGAAGTTGGGTTCAGTGCATAGAGTCAAGGCTGTGAATCATCATTTCCTTCATGGTTTACTGTTTGTATCTCTGTTTCAATATATATCTTTCTTTGTATTCATTTTGAGGTAAAAGGCAAGAAAGAGACATGACGGAGGAAAAATGTCGGTAAAGATTTTTACAAAAATATCGCGTTGCAAGTATAGTTCTAAACCGACAATTAAACCTCAATCAATGTTTAAATTGTTTGTCACTTAAGCAAACCCAATAAAATTAACCGAAGTATTTAAACCTCAGATCATCTCTCAAGGAATTGCAGGGAAGTGTATTTATTATTGGTTATGAAAAACATATTTTTGGGTTTTGTAATAAGAAACAAGAAAGTAAAATGGCGAGAAAATAAACTAATAACTAAGAAGGCTCTTAGCAAGGATTGAGAATTAGAAGTCCTATCCTTATTATCATCATCAATTGTGATGGTAAATGTGAATTGCATTCACTTAGTTAACCCCTAACCAATGAAGGAAGGTCAAGTGCATACAATTAACTTGAGTTCACAAGTCCTAGTCAACTCACAGTGAGAGACTAGCTTTGGTGAAGTTCAAGCTAACCGGCAATCTCCAATTAACATATAACAAAAGACTTTTGATAACTCAAGAGTCTCTAAATAACCAATCCAAGTCAGGAACATAAAAATCTAAATTAAAATCCACCCAAGCATTTGATCAAACACTTGGAATGCGCAAAATAAAAGCATAGAAAAGTAATAAGAGAATGTAAAATCTAAGACCAACAATTGCAAGGAATCAATAATAACAAATGAAGAAAGAAGCAATAAACATGAAATACCTCAAATTGCTTAAAAAGGAAATTGAATCTAACATGAAGAGTTCATAAACTAAATTGGAAAAATAAAGAAATCAACAAAAGAAGATAAACTAAGATGCTAGAAGAATAGAATGTAGAATAGAAACTAAATTAAAGAAAGATGGGAATCTGAATTGGAGAAGAAATAAACCTAAAAACCCTAAAACCTAAAATTGTGAATGAATGAGAAGTGAATCATTTCCCCTTCCAGCTTCACTCTGCAGCCTCTAATCAATATTTTCGGGCCTGAAACTGGGTCCAAAGCAGCCCAGAAATCGCCTCCAGCGTTTTCTGTTAATTGCAGCATGTGACGCTCTGTCATGCATACGCGTCAGTCACGCGTATGGGTTGCTGGACTTTTCACTGGCCATGCTAGGCGTCAGCCACGGGTGCGCGTCATCTGTCGAATGCACCAGTCACGCGTACGCGTCGCCCATGCGTGTGCGTCGCTACTAGATTCTCAAAACTTCAATTTCTTGTGTTCCTTCCACTTTTGCATGCTTCTTTTCCATTCTCTAAGCCATTCCTGCCCTATAAACCCTGAAAACACTTAACAAACATATCACGGCATCGAATGGTAATAAGAGAAGATTAAAATTAGCGAATTTAAGGCCAAAGAAGCATATTTTCAATTATAGCACAAAATTAGGAAGGAAAATGTAAAACATGCGAATTATATGAATAAGTGTGAGAATAATGGATAAAATCCACTAAATTCAATATAAAATAAACCATAAAATAGTGGTTTATCAATCTCTCCACACTTAAACATTAGCATGTCCTCATGCTAAGCTCAAGGGAACCAAAAGAGTGAAGAGGGATGGTAGGACTTATTAAATACAACCTATGTATATGAATGCAACTACATGCAAGATGCTGTTACCTACTTGGTTAAAAGTAAATCAAATTCTCCAAAAACAAATATGAACTGGATCTCACTAATTCAAATATCAGAATGAAGTACAAATAGACTTGCAAGAAGAAAGCTCGTGAAAGCCGGGAATAAAGAATCGAGCATCGAACCCTCACCGAAAGTGTATACACTCTAATCACTCAAGTGTTTAAGGTTCAATTCTCTCAATTCTCTACTAACCTTGCTTTCTAAGGCTTGCTCTTCTTCTACCAATCAACAAAAATTTAATGCACAAATACACATATCAAGAGGTCTTTTCAAGGGTTGTAATGGGGTTAGGGTCAAGGTAGGATTGTATTTGGTCAAGTGGACTAAAATCTGAATCCTTAATTAACCTAAACTTCCCACCTAACTTAAGACAATCCATGTAATCAAAACATAAAATCTAACTACCCGTTAATTATGTTTTCCACATATTCATGCATCCGAATTTTGAGTATAGTACATATGCATTGCTATCACCATTTACTTTAGGGCATTTTGTCCCCTTTTATCATTTGCTCTTGTTCTTTTCTTTTTCTCTTTTTTTTATTTTTATTTTCTTTTATTTTTCTCAATGCATATGATTAAGGTATTGAATGCAGGAATATGTGCTCAACTAATTTTTTTCACATTTTCACCAAAAATATACAATACCCAATTCCCAAACCAAATGTTTCCAAACCCAACTTTCCCACACTTAAATCATGAACACTCTCACTAGTCTAAGCTAACCAAGGATTCAAATTAAGGACATTATTATTTTTCGCTTAGAGTTTGTGAGGAGCTAGAGTAAAGAATAAATAGGGTAAAATAGGCTCAACATTGGTTTGCAAAGGATAATGGAAGGGTAAGGCCATATGGGTATGTGAGCTATAGTGAAACAAAGGCCTCAATCATATAAGTTCATGCATACATCAAACAATAGAAATATAGAATCAAGCAAGACAAAGATCACAATTTTAGAGAGAACAACACACACCAAAATAAAACATTAGTTGATAAGATGCAACCAATCAAATAGGTTCAAAATCTCACGATTTTTGTGTCTTTGAACTCTAAAACCATGTTCCAAATACAAATTTTTTCAAGCAAGTTCAACAAAAATTTTAATTCAAATTAGTAAAATGCTATAAAATAGTTTCTTGGAAAATAATTCATTACTTCAACCAAGTAGTACTATTATGCAAGCAACTAACTACACATGCAATCTATTATGCAATGCAACAACTAACTAACAAAGAAGAGCAAGAATTGGTGTTGGGAAAAGGAATTGTTACCCGTGAAAGTCGGTATCGACCTCCCCACACTTAAAGATTGCACCGTCCTCGGTGCATGCAAAGATGTGCAAGTGGATGGGTGGCTACAACTAATACTTTTCCTCAAAAGATGGTGCATAGAAACTTGTTTGTCTGCCCCATTTAGAAGTTTTCCATTGTCCTTCTTGGTGGCCATCCTGAAAGAAGAGAAAAAAGAAGAAGAATAACCCACAACAAAGATATGCAAACAAATAAAAGATGGGTGGGCTAATGCCAAATAATAATGAGGTTCTCAACTACATGGTAGCTACAACATGCAAGTGAGAGAGCAATATAGGCAAATAGCATATCAATAGTGAAAGTATTGCAATAATGGGGAGAGAGAGTGGGTCATGAAAGGCAATATAAAGTCATATCAATGAACAAGGAATAAAAGTGTCATGAAAGAGTAACATTAACCTATAAACAATAGCACCCAACAATATAAAACAAGTCACGAAGCACCAAAACAATGCAAGAAATATTCAATAGTTGAGTAAGAAAATTCAACACCAATGAAAAAATTGCAAACTCAAAAAAGAAAATAAAAACCACAAAGTTAAAATGCAACGAATAAAAGTATGCAAATACAATAAGTGAAAGGGAATGAAAGAGAATAAGGATGAGAAGGGAGGAGAAGAAAAAGAAGTTGCGCGGGTGACGCGCGTGCATGAGTCACGCGTGGGCGTGAAAACAGAAAAAGTCAGCTGATGCGTATGCGTCGTCCATGCGTACGCGTGGGTAGCCCAAAATAAAAAGTGACGTGTGAGCGTCGGTCACGCATACATGTAACTACTCGTCGTACCAGACGCATGATTCCAGCACAGTTCCAGCTCAACTCTTGGGTTGAAGTACTGGACCATCAAAATTTTGGCGTCGACGCATACGCGTAGATGGTAAAAAACGCAAATGACGCGTATGCGTCAGTGACGCGCACGCGTAGGTTGGGCTGTGCCTCTAGCACCCCACCAGCGCGGTCCTGGCACAACTCTCTGTCCAGGCCATGCTGTCGTGCCATTTCAGCACGGTTTGGGCACGAACCAAATTTGGGCATTGACGCGTACGCGTCCGTCACGCGCACGTGTGACAGCCCTTTTTTTTAAATATAAGAAACTAACAAGCTATAAAGGTAATGCCAACCCTTATTAAACAAGTAAAACCATAACTTCAACTAAATAAACTTAACTAAAAATAAAAATGCAACTTATTACCAATATAAACAAAAAGGGAAAATAGGAAGAATTTACCATGGTGGGGTGTCTCCCACCTAGCACTTTTAGTTAAAGTCTTTAAGTTGGACATTTGGTGAGCTCCTTGTCATGGTGGCTTGTGCTTGAACTCATCTTGAAACTTCCACCAACGCTTGGACTTCCAGTAAGCTCCAACATTTCCAAGTGAATTCACCAAACCTTGATGAAGTTCTTCACAAGCTTTGAGTTCCCTAAGTTGATCCTCTTGTATGCCGGGATCCCAAATCTTATTTCTACACCCGTCTTTAAGTGGATCATCAATGTTCCAACCGGATGGCAAGCAATTCAAATTCTCTATGAAGTACCAAACTCTTCTCTTAGATCCCACCAATTGATCACTAGTCCAACCTTTGCATCTAGCTCTTGAAATCTCGACCTTGATGAGTCTTGATTTGCAACTCCAACCACTAAACATCCTTCTCTTACGCTTCATTCCACAAAGCCTCCTAAGTTGGCCATCTGTTTCAAGAATACCATACTCAACTGGGATAGTAAAGCTAATAGAGATAAGTTTTACCCGCTCAAATGAAACAGTAGACGGCAACCTAGGTATAGAAGTCTCCAACGATCTTGACAAAGCATATTCAACTCCCGTCCACCCTTGCCGAAGGACTTCCACCTTTTGAAAATATTCTTCACTTTCAAGCTCTTCCTCACCGAGTTCATCCAACTCTTCTCCATCACTCAAATCATAAATATGAGATTGAGAGAAATCTACCTCAATGTTGCTTTCAATTTCATTGGGAGAAGGTTCTTCAAACTCAAGGGATTCACTTATGGATGCAAATTCATTACTAGGATGGCCTGATTCAACATCATCATCAGCAATGGAACTTGCCTCTTGATCTATTCCGTCCAATTCTTCATAGGAAATATGCCTTGGAGGTTGTGCACCTTCTTCCTTAACCTCTTTTTCCAGTCCAATGGAGGGGGATTCAATTGTAGATAGAAATTCATCAATTATTGAATCCATCTCTTGATCAACCTCCTCAAAGTCTTCAACCATGATATGCGTTGGAGGTTGTACACCCTCCTCATCATCAAATTCAAACATCTTAGAAGGAGACTTTATCACTTGAGATTCTCATGGAGGTTCCGCATCTCTTAAATCTTCAACCACTTTTTCAATAATTTTGGCATTCTCCACTTGCTCTATTACAAAATCTAGCTCCTCCTTGATGACTTCCACCTCTTGACAACTTTCTTTAATTCCCACTTTCTTGTTAACTTCTTCCAACTCTTCCCCATTGATCGAGTCATGTGTTGGAGGCTGTATACATTCCTTCTCAACATTGGTTTCACATCCGATGGAAGAAGCTTCAACAAGATTTCTATTGTCACTTAGTGTAGAGTTGTCTTTAATGATGGAACTTTTCTCTTGTTCAACCTCCCCTAATTCTTCAACTATTCCCTCATCTTCAAAGGTCTCTCTTACCTCTACTTTTTGGGCCTCCTCTTGCTTCTCTTGAAGTATGGATGCGTGAATCCGATTCATTAAGTCCCCAAGACGATCCATTCTCTCTTGTTCCATGTTACCAGCATAATTGGGACCGTATTGCTCTTGGATTGATGGATATGGGTGAAAAGGAAGTGCACTAGAGCTCGAGGGTTGAGTATTGGGAAGGGTGGATCCACATGGGATATAAGAGCTTGGAAAGTAGAGGTGAGACCAGTGAGAGTAGAGGTAAGTGTGGTTTGAAGCTCTCGTTGCCCTTGGCGAATAACACTAAAGGTATCATCTATGAGAGCTTGGGGTGGACAGGAGGGTTCATTTGTTGGGAGAAAGGGCTCATAATACGAAGGTGGTTCTTCTTGATAAGGATATGGAGATGGTGTATATTGAGGTGGTGGTTCTTGGGAGTAATTGTGTTGGAATGTGGGTGGTTCTATGTATGGTTCATATGGTGGTTAGTATGGTGGATAAGGGTTAGGGTCATATGGAAGAGTTTGATTGTAGGCTTGTGAGTATGGTGGTTCAAAGCTATATTGAAGAGGGGGTTCATAGGTATATGGTGGTGGTTGTTGATTGTCACGAAGAGGTCTACCATAACCATTGTCTTGGTATGCATCATAGAATGGTTGTTCCTCATAGTATGTTGGTGGAGGTTGTTGCCAAGAGGGTTGTCCATAAGCTTGAGGCTCCTCCCACCTTTGATTGTCCCATCCTTGATGCATGTTCTCATTGTAGCTTCTATTTTCTATAACATAATTTGAACCAAACTCATAGCCAAAGGGGTAAGAATTCATAGTAACAAGAGAAACTAAAAACAAAAACTAATAAGAAATAATAAAAATAAACTCCTAAAACTAGAAACAACTAACAAAGAAACAAAAAGGCAAATGTAAGGTCCCACATCGGTTGGAGAGGGGAATGAAGCATACCTTATAAGGGTGTGGATACCTCTCCCTAGCATGATGCATTTTGACGAGTGAGTGTGGGGGCTTCGGCTATCATCCCTATCGTCAAAGGCAAAATCGTGAGGCATTGTGTGCCAAAGTGGACAATATCGTGCTAGCGGGTGGTTTGGGCTGTTACAGATGGTATCAGAGCTGGAGCCCGGATCGATGTGCCAGCGAGGGCGCTGTGCTCCTTTAGGGGGTGGATTGTAAGGTCCAACATCGGTTGAGGAGGGGAACGAAGCATGCCTTATAAGGGTGTGGATACCTCTCCCTAGCATGACGTATTTTGATGAGTGAGTGTGGGGGCTTCGGCTATCATCCCTATGTCAAAGGCAAAACCTTGAGGCCTTGTGTGCCAAAGCGGACAATATTGTGCTAGCGGGTGGTCTGGACTGTTATAGCAAACATATTCACAATAACCAATAATAAGGCACACATTTGCAATTCTCCGGCAACGGTGCCAAAAATATGACGGAGGAAAAATGTCGGTAAAGATTTTTACAAAAATATCGCGTTGCAAGTATAGTTCTAAACCGACAATTAAACCTCAATCAATGTTTAAACTGTTTGTCACTTAAGCAAATCCAATAAAATTAACCGAAGTATTTAAACCTCGGGTTGTCTCTCAAGGAATTGCAGGGAAGTATATTTATTATTGGTTATGAAAAAACATATTTTTGGGTTTTGTAATAAGAAACAAGAAAGTAAAATGGCGAGAAAATAAACTAATAACTAAGAAGGCTCTTAGCAAGGATTGAGAATTAGAAGTCCTATCCTTATTATCATCATCAATTTTGATGGTAAATGTAAATTGCCTTCACTTAGTTAACCTCTAACCAATGGAGGAAGGTCAAGTGCATACAATTAACGTGATTTCACAAGTCCTAGTCAACTCACAGTGAGAGACTAGCTTTGGTGAAGTTCAAGCTAACCGGCAATCTCCAATTACCATTTAACAAAATATTTTTGATAACTCAAGAGTCTCTAAATAACCAATCCAAGTTAAGAACATAAAAATTTAAATTAAAATCTACTCAACCATTTTATCAAACACTTAGAAGGCACAAAATAAAAGCATAGAAAAGTAATAAGAGAATGTAAAATCTAAGACCAACAATTACAAGGAATCAATAATAACAAATGAAGAAAGAAGCAATAAACATGAAATACCTCAAATTGCATTAAAAAGGAAACTGAATCTAACATGAAGAGTTCATAAACTAAATTGGGAAAATAAAGAAATCAACAAAAGAAGATAAACTAAGATGCTAGAATAATAGAATGTAGAATAGAAACTAAATTAAAGCAAGATGGGAATCTGAATTGGAGAAGAAATAAACCTAAAATTCTAAAACCTAAAATTGTGAATGAATGAGAAGTGAATCATTCCCCCCTTCCAGCTTCACTCTGCAGCCTCTAATCAGTATTTTTGCGCCTGAAACTGGGTCCAAAGCAGCCCAGAAATTGCCCCAGCATTTTCTGTTAATTGCAGCACGTGACACTCTGTCACGCGTACGCGTCGCTGAACTTTTCATTGGCCACGCGTAGGTGTCAGCCACGTATGCGCGTCATCTTTCGAATGCACCAGTCACGCGTACGCGTCGCCCATGAGTGCGCGTCGCTACCAGATTCTCAAAACTTCAATTTCTTGTGTTCCTTCCACTTTTGCATGCTTCTTTTCCATCCTCTAAGTGATTCCTGTCCTATAAACCTTGAAAACACTTAACAAACATATCACGGCATCGAATGGTAATAAGAGAAGATTAAAATTAGCGAATTTTAGGTCAAATAAGCACGTTTTCAATCATAGCACAAAATTAGGAAGGAAAATGTAAAACATGCAAATTATATGAATAAGTGTAAGAATAATGGATAAAATCCACTCAATTCAATACAAAATAAACCATAAAAGAGTGGTTTATTAAGACACATTAAAAAAAGCCATTGAGTGAAAAGGCTGAGAAAAAACACTTGAGAGAAAAGCCAAGAGTGAATTTTAGATTTCTTTTGGTTGTATTTTCGTTTTATGTCTTGTACCTATAAGGTAACCCCTTTCTAAGTTGAGTAAGAACTTAGTGTGTCGAGTTTAGGTAGTTACATAACCAAATCAAGTTTATGTTGAAGCTTGATGTGTCTCAAATAGGATTATGTTGAGTTCTAGGAAATTGGTGTATGTAATACTTAAAAGGTAGTGAAAATTCCACCAATGTTGTGGTGGAGACTGGATGTAGGTTTCATTGTACAACGCAACCAAACTAGGATATATGGTCGTGTAACTTTCTTCCTTTCTGCTCTGATTCTGTTTTTCTGGTTTTATAAGACAAAATAAAATTGTCTCCTGTATAATCCACTTCACAGACTAAACAGAAGCCAAAACACAATTTTTAGTTTAAGGCTTTATTAATCAAAGTTAAAAGAAGGCCATAAATTCAACTCATCTTTCTCTAAGCCATCAAGAACCTTCAATTGGTATCAAGAGTCCGGTCTCAAGAATCAAGCTTCACAACTTGGAAGAAAGGTCTAATGGTGAACAACATGGGTACAACCACAGTTGCCTACACTCTAACAGAGGGTTAGTCAAACAACAGGCCTCCCTTCTTCAATGAAAAGAACTATACTTACTGGAAAGAAAGAATGCAGATCTTCATTCAATCAATTGATTACAACATATGAAAGATAGTTGTGAATGGTCCCAAAATCCCTACAAAGACTAGTGCTGATGGAGTGGTAACTCCAAAAGAGGAAGCCAAATGGAATGATGATGACAAAAATAAGGTGGAGCCGAATGTTAAAGCTATAAACTTGTTGTACTGTGCTATCAACTTTGAGGAGTACCAAAAGGTGTCTAGATGTAAAACGGCAAAAGAAATATGAGAGAAACTCCAAGTCACACACAAAAGCACCAAACAAATCAAAGAAACAATGATTGATATGCTGCGAAAAAAGTATGAAATGTTCACTATGATGGATGAAGAAAGCATTGATGAGATGTTTGAGAGATTCTCAATCATCATAAACAACTTAGATGCTATGGGCATGACCTATATTGAACAAACTCTAGTGATGAAAGTCCTTAGAAGCCTTACAAAAGAGTGGGAAATAAAAACAACTGTCCTAGCCGAAAGTAACAACCTGAGTCCACTAACCTATGATGAGTTGAGAGAAAAACTCCTAGCATATGAAACTGCACACACCGGCTAAGACACAAAGAAAAAAGGAGTGGCCTTAAAATAAAAAATTGAATCTATGGAAAGTGATTCTAGTGATAGTTTTTTCAGATGACGAACTTGTATTTTTTGCCAGGAGACTAAGGAGACTAATGAGGAACAAAGGCAGGTACAAGGGCTCAAGCTCAAAAGAGTACAAGAAGGATTTGAGCAAAGTAATCTGTCACAATTGCAAGAAAATAAGACATTTCAAGTTCAACTGTCCAAAGCTCAAGAAAGAGGACAAGGTGAAGAAAGAAAAGAAGAAAGTGCCCATGGCTTCTTAGGAGGACCTCGAAAATGACTCAGATGAAGAAGAAGACTCTGAAGATGAAACACGAATCTGTTTCATGACTGGTGAAGATCAACAAGAAGAGGTAAACTACTATGACTTATCTCTTGAAGATTTACATGTTATTGTTAATAATCTCACTCACCATTCTGAAAAAATGTTGAATAAATGCAACAAATGCAAATCTGAAAATGAAGTTTTGAAAGCTGAAAATGAGTTTTTAAAAGAAAAAGTGAAGGAGGCTGAATGTGCTATTGATCTTATTGAAGAAAATAGATTTTTAAAATCTGAAATTGAAAAGTTCAAAAAAAGCACATCATTGATCCTTCTCAAGAACTTGTTGCTGAAAATGAAAGATTAAATGATAAGATTAAACGCTTGAATACTGATTTGGCAAAATTTGCATATAATTCAAGTAACTTGGACAAATTACTTGCTAATCAAAGACCATTATTTGAAAAATCAGGTTTAGATTATGTAACAAAAAATTATGCAGTTTTTGAAAAACCACTTGTAAAATTCACAGCATCATCTTCAAAAATAAAACCTTCATTTGATAAATCTGGTCTTGGATATTCATCAAACATTGATGCTACGTTGGAAAAGTCCTATTTTGATAAAAATGTATCTTTTCAAGAGCTGAACCTGCTTCAAATAACTCTGATCTAGGTTACATCTCTAACAATAAGGCCGTTTTTAGAAAATTCTTCTTTCACAAAAGAGCCTCACGTTCTAGAAATCTATTTCTGTCAAGAAATTCTGGTTTAAAGTATTTTGCAAGAGGAGGTGCTAATGCTGAAAATGAATTTATCAAAAGAAATGCACCATTTTCAAATACTAGAAAACTCAAACCTTTTAATCACCATCAACATCATAACTTTAATTGTTTTCAGCAATATGCACACAAAAATTACTGTTTTAATTGTAATAAATCTAGTCATTCTTCCTCCCAATGCTTTATTGACAAAAGAAGAGTAGAAAACAAAACATACAAAATTATTTGTGATTTTAATGCACTTGAGCAACCAAGATAGATTAGCTTCAAAGGATCCAAATTAGTTTTGATACCTAAGGTTACTTAAGAGTATGTGCAGATTTGCCTAGCATCAAATAAGAAGAAAGACATGTGGTACTTGGATAGCGGATGCTCCAGGCACATGATAGGAAGGTCAACATTCTTCATCAAACTGAACAAATATGATGGAAGATTTGTGACCTTTGGAGATGATGGTAAAGGTAAAATCATTGCATTTGAAAAAGTAGGTAAAGATCTCTCTACCTCTATTGATGATATTTTCTTAGTTGATGGTTTGAAGCACAATCTTTTGAGTATTAGCCAATTATGTGACTTAGGTTACTTGGTAATTTTTAAAAGATTGGAATGTCTTGTTGTGAGTGAAAAGACTAATAAAGTGTTGTTTGTTGCTAACCGTTGTGATAATACATATGACCTCACTCTTGATGAACTAAAAAAATCAAAATATAGCTTATTTGCATTTAAAAGAATCTGAAAAGTGGCTTGGCACAAAAAATTGGACCATACTAGCATGTTTCAAATAAACAAGCTTGTCAAAAAGGAATTAGTAAAAGGTCTTCCTAAAATTAAGTTTGACAAAGACATCACATGTGATGCTTGTCAAATGGAAAAACAAACAAAGAGTTTATTTAAACAAAAGGAAGACATTTCTACTAAAAGAACACTTGAATTGCTACACATTGATCTCTTTGGTCTAATAAGAACTCAAAGTTTGGGTGGTAAACATTATGGTTTAGTAGTTGTGGATAATTATACAAGATTTGGTTGGGTTTTATTTATTGCTCACAAAAATGAAGCATTTTTTGCCTTTGAGGCCTTTTGTAAAAGAATTCAAAATGAAAAGAATTTGAAGATTGCTTCATTTAGAAGTGATCATAGTAAAAAGTTTGAAAATCAATTTTTTGAATCCTTTTGTGATGAACTTGAAATTTCTCACAACTTTTCTTGTCCAAGAACACCCCAACAAAATGGTGTTGTAAAAAGAAGAAATATAAGTATTCAAGAAATGATAAGGGTCATGTTGTGTGAAAGTGATGTTCCTAGGTTCCTTTAGGCTAAAGCCCTGAACATGGCATGCTACATTTTGAATAGAACAATCATAAGAAAATTTTTGAAAAAAACTCCTTATGATCTTTGGAAAGGAAAACCACCAAATTTGAATTACTTTCATATCTTTGGATGCAAATGCTTTGTTTTAAATACAAAAGAAAATTTAGAAAAGTTTGATCCAAAAGCATACGAATGTATCTTTGTAGGTTACTCCACAACTAGCAAAGCATATAGAGTTTAACATCAAGATGCTAGAATCATTGAGGAGTCCATACATATTATTTTTTGTGATTCTAACTTGGTTCAAAGTGTTTTGGAAGACTATGATGCAGGAAATCAACAGGAAAGCAACAAAAATGAAGCCTAAAATCAAGAAAAAGGATAATTCTGAGCAACCTGATCCTGAACCTGTTGCTACAGATGATTCTGCAAGAAATAATTTCATTTTATCTCCTGAAACTAGCGAAATCCTAGGAATACCAGTTCCATTGATCCCAACTTAACCGGATATGTTCCTAAATCCTCAAGACCTCGTGAATGGAGATTTCTGAAGAACTATCCACAAAAATTTGTCATTGTGGATGTCTCTCAAGGTGTCACAACTCGATCCTCCTCTAGAAAGGCAATTGAAGAAACAAATTCGGTCTTTCTATCACAAATAGAGCCTCAAAATATTGAAGAAGCACTTGATGACCCTTCGTGGGTAAAGGCTATGGAGGAAGAACTTCAACAATTTAAAAAGAATCAAGTTTGGACACTTGTTCCTAATCCCATTGGAAAGAAAGTGACTGGCACCAAGTGGATTTTTAGGAATAAATTGGGTGAATATGGAGGCATTGCTAGAAACAAAGCAAGATTAGTGGCACAAGGATATGATCAAGAAGAAGGGATAGATTTTGATGAATCCTTTACTCTCGTGGCTCGAATGGAAGCTATTAGGCTTCTTCTAGCATATGATGCCCATTGTGGCTTTAAATTATTTCAAATGGATGTGAAATGTGCCTTCTTAAATGGAGTGATTGATAGAGAAGTGTATGTGGCACAACCACCTAGTTTTGAAAATAAAGAGTTTTCAAATCATGTTTTCATATTTTAAAAGTTTTTATGGATTGAGACAAGCTCTAAGAGCTTGGTATGAAAGACTTAGTTCTTTCCTTTTGAAAAATAATTTTCAAAGAGGCACCACAGACACTACTCTATTCATTAAGAACTCTAATGATTCTTTCATTCTAGTCCAAATTTATGTTGATGATATAATCTTTGGATTAGAAAATGAATCACTTTGTACTAAATTTGGAAAACTCATGACAAGTGAATTCGACATGAGCATGATGGGTGAAGTTAATTTCTTCTTTGGGCTTCAAATTAAACAAACTCAAATGGAATTTTTATTCACCAAGAGAAGTATGCCAAGGAATTAGTTAAGAAGTTTGGTATGAAAAATAGTGCCATCGATATTTCTAAAAATCCAGTTTTGCACTCAAAAACTAAATATATTGAAGTGAGATTTCACTCAATAAGGGAACATGTTCAAAAGGGAAATATTAACATTCAATTTGTTAAATCAGAGGATCAATTAGTTGATATATTCACTAAACCTCTGGCTGAGGATAAATTTTGCAAATTAAGATTTTTGTCTCTCAAGTCGGGAGGAGACAATTCTGGGCAAGTGAAGAGTCATCTTCTTGAAACATGATATCCAAAGTTCAATTCCAAGTTCTGAATCATGTGGGCCAACCTTTCTGGTCAGATTTCTTGTGGTCCTTTGTGTTTCCTTAAACACAATTTCTTTTGGGCCAGATGAGAGTTAAATTCTTTTGAATGTGGGTCTTATTGGTTTGTCTTTTATTAACAATTTTTTTAATTTTTATTATTTTTATTACTTTTGTTTTAAATGAAAAATCTTTTCAACATGAGGTCAAGTCTTTTCAAAAGTTGTCATTGGTTCTGCACATGCATGTTTCTAAGAAACCATTAACTTGTAGCAGTTACCAAACATCACTCTTCATATCTCCTTGCATGCCTTTTTGGTTTCTCCACTACCATCATTTGTTTTGAAAACTGCAAAATCTTTGTATCACAATAATGAGGAAGAAAATTGCTGCACAAAGAGGCACCCACACTCAGCAACTTCCAAGAATTTCTAAAAGGTCTAGAGCCACTTCTCATTCTTACAATCCCACCTTCACTCTTTTACCCACACCTTCACTTTCTCCTCTCACACCGAACCCATGGAAAAAACGAAGATGACCCCTAGGTATCCATCCTCTTCTCAGGCAGCGGCTCCATCAAGCGCACCATCTCGCCCTAATGCCTCAAAGGGAAAGCGTCCAGCCACAGAGGAACCTCCTCTTGATCCCTCAAGGCTAAAGCCAAGGTTTGCTCCTCAGCATCCTCAACGAGGTAAACCACATATCCCTCTTTGTTTAGTGAAAGAACCTCAAAATGTAGATCCTTTTGCTCACAAATTTCACTTTATGAACTCTCACTCCCATTACAACCCTCAGCGTTTTTCCTCTGCCATGAACTTTGAATTTTTTCGAGGTGTTGTTGATCACCGTCCCATATGTCCTACCTTTTTGGCTGACTTACCCACACTGAAAAAGAAAGATTTTATTTTTGTTGAAAATATTGAATTTCTGGATTGGAATCATCTTTTCAAAATAAAAAAGTCAGTATATCCAGATTTGGTTCATGAATTTTACACCAACATGACCTACCATGAGGAAAACATTCATTCTTATGTAAAAGGGCGTGAGTTGAACTTGAACAGTGAAACTTTAAGTGATGCCCTAGGATATACAGATGTTGGTATTTGTGCTTACACTTCGGATAAATGGGATGAAGGATTCCACTTGTCATATCAAGATGCCTTGGCTCATATTTGTAAAAATATTTCTCTGATTGATGGTCTCACTCTGAATCATAAAGCCTTGGCCTTCTTCATGCTCAACTGCACCATATTGTGAATCATATCATTTTATCCCAAAGCGATTCTTATCAAAGAGTGTCATTTTATGATACATTGGTTTGTATGCCATCATCACTAAAACTGAAATTTATTTTGCCTATTTAATAATGAGGCATATGCATGATTGCATAAAGAGTGACAAGAATGTGTCTCTCCCTTATGGCATGTTTTTAACTTGCATTTTGAATCATTTGGTGTTGACATTTCCAATGAATCCAATGAGAATAGACACTCTTATCTAAAAGGGAGTGGTGCAGTGAAACAGCAAAAGAAATGACCAACAAGAACTGAAAAAGTTGTCATTGATGATGATGATAAGCTTGATGACATTCCTCCTCATTCAACTTATGGAACATCTACTTCAACCAGTCACAAATCACTCCTCTATGGAGTTGTCAAAGATGTTTTGTAAGAGTTCGTGAACTTGTCCAACCATCTCATTTTCACAAGTCAACAAGAGCGGAAGCTTGTAGTAAGGAATGAAAATGCCTTGCGAAAATTCAGAGATAGAGTGGCTGTCCTCCTGAAATATGTGGATAATATACATGAGGATGACACCATGGCTATGGATCAAGAAGAACCACTGGACTCTGAAGAGGATGGCTCAGATGCCTAGGAATGTCCCTTGATGAAGCTTTCTATTCTCTGGCTCTTTGTGTTATTGAACAATTTCGTTTTTAGACTCTATTTCTTTATGTTCTGGATGACTATATGACCTAAAGACTACCTTATTTGCACTCTCTTTAATTCATTTTAAGTGGATTTTAATGACTAACATCTATTTTGCAGGCCTATTGTTTGAAACTGTTCTTCCCTGGTTGACAAAAGGGGGAGTAGTCATGTTGAGTAGCTTTTGAGTTGTTTTGATGAGTATGATGATTTAGTGAATTGGAAAACTATGAACTTATTGTTCTGATGGTTAATTGCATGAACTGGTACCTTGATGTCATGATGACATTGAAAATTTGATAAAATTGAACTCTGAACTGGTGATTAATCATATATCTGTGTCATGATTTGGTGTTTGGCTTTAATGCTTTAAAATTTGAAAATGTATGATGAATTATTTTGTTTGAGCTGCTGAAAAGGTTACATGAAAGCATGTGTATGTCTTGTATAGTTGGGTTCTCTGTATGTGTACATAAATAGGAAACTGAAGATAAGCACACATTAAGGGGGAACAACCTGTGAGAAAAAAGGGAGAGCACGTAAAACTTTTTGGTATCATCAAAGGGAAGTGTCTTAAACTTGTCTATATCAATTCCTTTGATTATACCATTTGAAACTATGTTTGTCATCAAGGGGGGAGATTGTTGAGTTAAAAAAAAATAAATAACACATTGATGATGACAAACATGTTAATTAGGTTAATAACCCAAGTGAGTTTTTGATAATGTGATTCAAGTGTGCATGCCCAAATTGCTTTTGTTGCAGCCCAAACCTTGGAAACCCAATGAACTAAAGCTGCTGAATGGATAATAATCCACTAACCCAGTCCATTAGCTTTCAAGTAAAAGAGAAGCTACCCTAAGCTAAGTCTCAGACAAGCTCTCTTCGGGTAAACACAAGAAGAAAGAGAGAGTGCTTCACTTTTATATTCAAACACCATAGAGAAAAAAGAGAGGTTAAAGGTAATTTGTTTCTAATTGCATACAAGTTAATTACTTCACATTTTCTTCTTCCCCTGCACCACCATTTCGGGTAACAAGAAGAAAGTGGTGGCTGAATTTTCTTTGCTGTCAATCAATGGATTACATTATTTCTTAGAGCCAAAGTACAATTTCAAGAGTATGGATTTGAGATTATCATTGAACAAGCATGACTCTGCTGCTCTTCCCTCCTCGGTCAAGTCAATATCTAGATTTCACATCCCTAATTTTTAGGGTTGATTGAATAAAAAGAAGAAAAGAGTTCAGCAAGCCCAAGGATCAAGAAGTTGACTTGGTAAAAGGAACCCTAGCCATGGCTCAGAACAAGGTACAAAAAGGAAAATTGATTCTCATCTATAGACAATGAGAGAGAGAGAGAGAGAGAGAGAGAGAGAGAGAG
>NC_029794.2:121039402-121045186 GCF_000816755.2 Arachis ipaensis
GAGAGAGAGAGAGAGAGAGAGAGAGAGAGAGAACAAAGTGTGAAACCTTACAAACTGAGTTTGAAGTCTTGGAAGCATTGCACCTACACTAAAGGAAGCACTCCGCCAAGATAAAGAACAACGTTTTGAGTTCAGAAGTTAGGTTCAGCGGATAGAGTCAAGGCTGTGAATTATCATCTCCTTCATGGTTTACTATTTGTATCTCTATTTCCATGTATATCTTTCTTTGTATTTATTCTAAGGTAAAAGGCAAGAAAGAGAGGCATTAAAAATAAGCTATTGAGTAAAAAAGCTGAGAGAAACACTTGAGAGAAAAGCCAAGAGTGAATTTCAGATTTCTTTTGGTTGTATTTTCGTTTTGTGTCTTGTACCTGTGAGGTAACCCTTGCTAAGTTGGGTAAGCACTTAGTGTGTTGAGTTTAGGTAGTTATATAACCAAATCAAGTTTATGTTGAAGCTTGATGTATCTTAGATAAGATTATGTTGAGTCTTAGGAAATTGGTGTATATAATACTTAAAAGATAGTAAAATTTCTAACAATGTTGTGGTGAAGACTGGATGTAGGTTGCATTATACAAGGCAACTAAACTAGGATATATGGCTGTGTCACCTTCTTTCTTTCTGCTCTGATTCTGTTTTTCTATTTTTATGAGAAAAAATGAAATTGTCTCCTGCATAATCCGCTGCACAGAGTAAATAGAAGCCAAAACACATTTTTTGGTTTAAGGCTTTATTAATCAAAGTTAAAAGAATGCCATAAATTGAACCCCCCCTTTTCTAGGCCATCAAGAACCTTCGGTGTGTTTGCATGTGTGTGGAATTTTTTATGTAGGATTAAATATACTTTATGTTCTTAACATTTTTGAAAATTTTTAAAAATATTTTTAATATTTTATTTGTTTTAAAGTGAAAATTCAGGTACAGTTAACTTTATGTAAAGTTGATAGTTGAAAATCATTAAATGATTTGACAAGTTTGACTAAATTGTCATCTAACAACTCCCAACTATCAACTTCATATGAAGTTAACTACAACTAAGATTTCACCTTGTATTAATTTTGTTCTTAATATTTTTGATAAATTTCAGTTCTATCCCTACCGTCAAATTTTTTACTGCAACTTTAAAGTCAGCATTTTTCTTTCTAAATTTACCCTTACTTCACCCATCATCATCATCGTTACACTATTATCTCTCTCTCTCTCTCTCTCACCCCTTAATCCACACAACAGTTCTTCCAATCCAACTAGGGGTAGCAAACAGGCTAATCCACCCTGCTCCACCAAAGCCCACCCCGCCCCGCCTAGTGAGGCGGTCCTGAATTTCTCCCATGCCCCACCTAACAGTGGGTTGACGGGTTGTGGGCTAAGCTCACCAATTCTCTTTTTTTAATTAATTTTTTATTTTTATTAATAAACTATTAAATATTAAACAATATATATAATTTCACAGCTATTTCAACAAATTTATAATTTCTAAAGACATAAAAAATTATAATTTCTAAATTCACAAACATTAAAGTCTATAATTCTAAATATGTAATAAACATAATCATCAACCAAATTTTTTGAAACAAAATAATAAAACCAACATTATAAATAAACATTGTCAAAAATATATAATTAAACAAATTTAAGTCTCTAATCAATCAAATATAGAACATAATCCAAATTATAACTTAGAACTTCTTCAATTACAAAAAAAATAACGGCCCGTCGAGGAATCCCGCCCTGACCCGCCAAATCCCGCAAATCAGGCGATGCAAGTTAGGCGGGCTTTTTAATTATGGATGTTTCAAATTTTCAACCTGGCCCACCTTTTTTTTGCGAGTTACGCGGGCCGTCTCGGCGGGTTAGGACCTGTTTGCCACCCCTAAATCTAACTTCAACTATTGTACTCTCTCTTGAAGTCATTTTTCTCTCTCACTTTTTTTGAAATAACATCTACCCCACCACATGTCCTCAAAATCAAGTTGAAAACAATAAGGGTAGTTACGGTTGGATATTATGTGTTCAAACAGGGACACTAAAGATCCACATACGGCTCTTATATATTTGAGTAGCATGGTACTATGTATCTATATCACCATGCTTAAAAGTACTATTACTCTTTTTCCATTGCCAGATGATTTTGTCTCCTTTCTTTGCCTCAACTCTTTCTTTCTTTCACTGTCTTTTTTCTTTAAAAAAAAAAACAAATTAAAAATTTAAAATGGAATGTTGTTATAGTTTGTTGTTGTTGAATGATAAGATGTTAGTGATGGTGTGGTTATGCAGTTGTAGTTAGGGTGATAAGGGAGAAAGTGTTGGTAATGGTGACATTGCAGTTAATGTTAGGGTGAGGGATATGGTGGTTGGGGTTGGGGGAGGTTGCAGTGTAGTGAAGGGTCATTGGGATTGATAGTAATTACGAGGGTGTGGTGGGTCAGGCAAGGATAAAATTGGAAAGAAAGACATTAACTTAATGTTCACTGTAAAAAATTTGATGGTATTCTGATGATGATGGTAGTGGTGGGTCAGGCAAGGATAAAATTGGAAAGAAAGATATTGACTTCCTGTTCACTGTGAAAAATTTGACGTTAGGGATAGAATTGAAACTTATCAAAAATGTTAAGGACAAAATTGAAACAAATTAAACGCTAGAAGTATTTTTGAAACTTTTTGAAAATGTTAGGGACAAAAAGTATACTTTTTCTTTTATATAAATTAAATAAATGTTTATTATGTTTATGTCTAATCTATATTGTATTTATTATTTTATGCACTGTATCACATCTCGAATACTGAGTATCCATTGTAATTATGGTCGTATCTCGAATTTTGACAACTGCAATTCAGTTGAACTCGAGTGCACCTGAGATATATTTAAAACAGGATCTTGAGTATCGTACACACTACAAGAAAAACACTTAATGCCGTCGAATTTACCGGCATATATGGCAATAAATTCGTCGAGTAAAAAAGTTACCATCGGATTAGATTTTTCAACGGTAAATTCACCGCTAATATTTGGAGGAAAAAACAAAAACTTGGCGCAAGCATTATCGTCGGAATTACTGGTGCTGGTAAAGCTCAATTAATGGAACGCTGTATTTTGGTCATATGCAGTGCATTACCGTCGGATTTATTAGCTGTTAAATCTGACTATAAACCTATTCTCCCCTCACTTTCGAGAACACTCTTCTCTCTCCCCTATTCTCCTCTCTCTTCTATCTCCTCTGCAAATGCCTCCGGCAGCCCCTCCGACCACCCTTCGCCAGCACTGCCCACCTCCATTCTCCTCCAAAGTCTGCGTGAAGTTGCCTGTATCGTGTGTCTCAAACAGAGTTGCTCCCTTTGTCTCTGCCACCGTTGGAAGAGCTGCTGCAGTCGCTCCCTCTGTCACCGGAGTTATGTCTCTCCTCCGTCGTCTAAGTAGATTGCCTTTATCCCTCCCCATATTCCATCTTGTTTTTATTTTTTTAATAAAAAACCCTAACCCCTTTTTACCCTAACCCCTTTTTTGAACCACCATTTAGTTCCACCTCTGCCTCTAGTTCCTCTGTCCGCAGCTGCTTCAGTTGTTGCCTGCATCCCTTTCTATTTCTGCCGCTTCTAGTTGTCCTGCTCGGATCCTCTGTCCGTGCTTCTGCCAAGGACAAATGCCTCAGAGTGAAGGGACCATCAAAAACTTTTATAGTAGCTTGTTCCATCATTGTTGCTAAGCTTTTGTTTATAAGTTTCGAGTTTGATATCAAGAAAATGGTACTAGAGTCTAGTATGAATTTTTTTTTTATCTGTAATGGAGTCTGGTATAAAATAAATGTTTTATTTGTAATGGATTTATCTGCAACGAATACCCTTAGTAGGACCTTTTTGTTGTGTTGAGACTTGAGACATTGTAGCTTAGTTTTATTTCTGGGCATTAACCCCAAAGTTTGAGTGAAAGACAAAAAACCATTTTAAGTCACTCATTTTTCTCTACTCAACCACTTCAGAATTAATAGAAGTGATCCATGAAATCATTCTATTAAAGTATTTACTTTTCATCACCAAACGTAATACCCTATTATCCTAAGCCTTACCTCATGACGTAAAGCAAAAGATAACAAAGTGCCACGACAGTTCTAAAGCTCGTACGATAATATATATATATATATATAATAATACTAGAAGTCCGATGAAGAATTACAGCTCAAAATAGAAACATAAAGGTGTGAAGCATTCACTCAATAACTATAAGTATAAAGGCACAAGATACAACATAATACAATAGTATAGAAGCTCAATTCAAAAGAACTCTAGCTATAGCTCGCGGAGTTTAGGCCGACTAGTTATATACAGACAATATAGAGTTTTTGAGTTAAAACAGCATATACAACTTATCTCTCAAATCAAACCTCTAAGCAACAAAGTCTAAGATACAAAAGAGAGAGTACTACAACAAAATAATCAAAATACAAAAGGTGATAAAAGATCCTCCACTCCGTCACTATCTCACAACTCACCAAGGTGGGTTACAACCTGCATCTGAAAAACAACAACAACAACATATGGTATGAGAACCAAAGGTTCTTAGTATGGTAACAGTGCCCAGTAATGTAAGATATAAAGTTCCGGGATGCTAGAGGCAATCCTAGAACTTCACATCAAGCATAAGATTCAAGCTTATAAAACCATTTAATAAAGTCCTTTAACAGGTAATCTAACTTAGGGGATTTCTAAACTAATAGTAACACCATTGTCCCACAGCCTTCGCCTTCCTAACCTCCATGTGATCCCATTGCCACCGCCTACCGAGCCTCCTCAATCCCAGTAGAATACATAAATATATGCAAACAAGTAATACACAAGTAATGTTCATATATAGCAAGTAAATCAGGAAGCAAGTAACCATGTTATACACTTAGGCAATATAGGCAAGCAAACAAAGCAAGCAACCACATAGAAAATGCACATGATGAATTCCTGTCCTATTGGCTGTGATATCACATTGTCAGTTTAACTACCAACGCAACACATTCTCATGGGAATGTCGCCTTTCGGTCATGAATATAAATGGGTACCCCCACAGGGATATAGTGCCCGGATCACTTTCCCAAGTATATAGTGCCTGGCTCACTCTTGTGACTCAAAAGGATGCGATCGGGATTCTTTACCACAGACTTCACATCTTAGCATAAGTATGACTAACCCCTGCCCTTACACCTACAACTCAACGTAAGTGGGACGAACCCGGCCCTTATGCCTACAACTTAGCGTAAGCGGGACAAACCCAGCCCTTATGCCTACCGTATAATAACTCATCAATATCAACATAAAACAGTATTCAATAAGTTCGTCATTCATCTCCGAGTCCCAAACTCATCATAAACATCATTAGTTCTTGATTTCACAAGTTATCATCAACTCTCAAGTTCTCAAAGTCATCACCAATATAACACTTCACTCGTTTACCCACAACTTCAGAAACCTAAGACTCCATCTTCTAAACTCATATAAAAATTTACCAATTTAATTCACTAACTCATCTCTATTGGTCTTAGGGCCTAATTACTAGTTAGAAATCTTAAATGGTAGTTAAAGAAGTTTAGAAAGCTAGAGAACCCTTGAAAAGTGAAGAAAACAATTTTTTTCAGCAAAACAGGGGTCATGCGTACACATGCCCTGTCCCACGTACGCATGAGTTGAAATTTTGGGCGTCCGCGTACGCGGCACCCTGTTCGCGTACGCGAGATACCTCAAATAGAAAAGGATGCCCGCGTCGCGTGTTAAAAGTCGCGTTTGAAAATACATGCTTGCGTATGC
>NC_029794.2:121045193-121047348 GCF_000816755.2 Arachis ipaensis
TGCATGGTGTATCAGACTTAGAAAATTTTTAAAGTTGCAGAATTTCATATTTTTGCACCGAATTTCAAACGCGCATAACTTTTTTGTTTTAAAACATTTTTCGTTCGTTCTTTGAACATCTTAAAGGTCTCGGACCCAACTTTCATAAAAATCTAGTTTCATAAAAAATGGGTTCCGGAGGGCAAGTTATGCCTCCCCAAAGTTTGTTAAAAATAAGATTTTACACAAAATCATCAAAGTTCTCTAGTTTCGAAATTTCAAAGCCAAACCAAATCAAAACCTACTCAATTTCATCACAAAATACTATCACACACTATAATTTACCATTTTATTGTACTTTAATCACTTCAACACCTATCTCGCTCAATTTTACCACCATAATTCAACAAAATCAATATTTCAATATCAACAATTTGCACAATTCAATCCCTCATATACATCCTTTATCAATATACAACATCATCACATCACTACCGTAGTATCACAATCATTATATCACAATTATCATCCTCACATCCAACCACATTTAACTCATACAACCTCATCATAATTTACATATCACATACATAATCCAATCAACCATTTATTCAATTTAATCCTATCCGAAGGTCAACTAGCCTAAGTGTCACGAAACATTACATATTACATAGAGAAAACCGAGACCATACTTTGGCCGATTTTCAATGTGTACAATTTCACCAAATTTGATTCCAACAAACTTCCAATCACCAACACCGCTTCCCAAGTCACCAAATATCAAGCTATACACACCAATATCACTAACATCAATACCTAGAATTTACCATATACCAAACCACAAGAATTTTTGAGAAAATTTACCTTAAATCTAATGATTCTTCACTATTGGTTGACACCTAAACAATCAAATCACAAAAATTTACTCAAACCAAACCTCAAATTTGAAATTTATTTAGGGCAGAGAAAGAGAGTATGAAACTCAAAAACTTATCAGCAAAAATTAATTATAATTGACGGGCTCAGCAAGAGTTTCGCGTAGCCACAAACGAGACGCGAATCGGAACACCGTAGCTCAAGTTATAAGAGAAAGAAGTTGAAGATAAATAGTGTTCTTCTTCCCTCTTCTCTCAACTCATGCAGCTATAAGTGTGTGTGTTTATAAAGTTATGAGGCTGAAATGACCTCACTTAGGATTATATATATGTTGGGCTTGGGCCCAATCTAACCTGTTAGTGTTTTTAGTTCGTTTGGTCCAATTTTGGGCCAAACCTTTATAATTAGTGTCCAATTTTTAATTCTAAATATTTTCCTAAGTTTTTCTACTATTTTTATTACTCTCACACAGTACGGACAAACTTAAGTCGGTACTGCCGGCTAATTTACAAGTACACATTTTTATGTAATTTTTCGCAGAAAATTATATTTTCACCTCAGAAAATTCTGCTGAATTTAAATCTCACCTCCAAATTTTAAAATTAAGACTTCTAAATTTTTGACCTATTTTCAAAAAAATTATTTATTATTATTTTACGTTAATTATTTTTGGTTCTTACACCAAGTGGTTTAGATTATGATACCTATGCTGCCATATTTCAGCAAAGGTAGCTGAGTTTGTGCATTGGTCACATTTAGAGTTCAACGATAGAGCATGAGATCGCTTGTTAAGGGAACAATGTTCAAAATGTGTTAAAAGTGATTTTTTAGGGGTTTTGGATGCATGGAATGCTCAACAAGTCAACAGTGACAAAAATATAAAAGTCTTTAGTAGGAGATGATGAAGAGCAAGGGAAGAGCTTGTTCGGTGAGGATTCATGTAGCCTCTTCTCCCTCTCTTCAACACAGGTACTTCCAAAACTTTTCAGACAAGTCTTTCTGGCTAAACTTATTTTAATCTTTTGGCTCTAAGATTTTTTCTATTTTTATGTCTTGACGAAGCAGAAAATTTATGAATTTGCAGCTTGTTTGATTGTTGGTCTTGCTTGCATGTTATTGGTAAGACCATAAGAGAAGCTGTGTGCTACTTTTATATTTGTTCTGTGGTATTTATGTGTTTTACTTGTCTTGTTTGTATATTTCTATTCCACCGAGTATATAAATTTACTATGAGAGAAAGTATATAAAAATTATAGACAAATTATTATAAGAAATTGTAGAACTTTGAATTTTATTCGTTTAG
>NC_029794.2:121047385-121049905 GCF_000816755.2 Arachis ipaensis
TATTCGTCGTTAAATCTGGTGATAATTAGCGGCGGACGAAAAAATCCGCCGATAAATAGTTACTGGCGAGGTTTATACCGTCGAATTTATTCCGCCACTAAATTCGACGACTTTCTTATAATGATATCCGAGATATGCACGCAACGTTCCTGTACCCTAAGCATACAAAATCCAGTCCTTTTACATTTTGACACATTTTTGTTAGGTTTTCTTGAGCACTATGTCAAATAACCTAGTTGTGTGTTTAGGGACATCAACTGACTGGATGAGACGTGATACATAGCTGGGCCATTGGAATTTAAAGCTGATGTTTCTGTCTTTTTTATATAGGCTAGGAATTGATTTATTCTTTAGTTAGATATACTTAAAATTTATTTAAAAGACTGTTAAATTAATTTATTATTTAAATTGTGGTGTAGATGACGATGACATTTAGGTTATGGTGTTTTTGTTATGCGAGTTTAACATGAGTTTTTTTTTATGCAAATAAAATTAAATATTTAATTTCTTTATTTGCTTATATTTTATTTTATATTAAGTTAGATTTTACTTAGATAATTTAGTTGCATGACTTTAATAATTTGACTTAGATGATGTTAGTTGTAGCACTTTAATATTTTGACTTAGATCAAGTTAGATGATTTAATTTAGTAAATTTGAGACATACAATACTTAATAAAAAAATCATGTTTATGTATTTTTTCAAACACTTTGAATGCTTATACCCTGTTGTGTCAGTCTATCCATCCCAGCACTAAAAATCCTACTATCATATATTAGGGAGGTTAGGTTTGACCATGCAGTCGAGTTTAAGGATTTTTTTCTTTGACAATCTTTTACTCTGTCTTTGTTGAGCGGTGAAGATCAGAGATCCATAATTTTTACCTACCATAGGGTGAGTGCAACATCACACTCCAAAACGTGGCATACCATTTTGGTGTGTACATGGATAATGAGCCGATCAGGGGTGCATTAGAGATTTCCAAATGTTCTACGGCCACCCTACGTGAAAGTGAGTTGAAGATCTGCTCAGTATTATGCCTCCACTTCAGCCAGAGGAGAAGAAGGAGATTTTCACGCTGAAGATGATTTGGCTCAAAGACAGAGTCACATATATTTTGTATGGGGTAAATCTAGTTACTTTGAGGAAGTATGCCCAATGTTATCTATTAATGTTGAATTTGAGATTTTTATTTATGAACAAGTTTAACAACCTTGTCCCTATTAGCGGGTTTCTATTGCCAATATTTGAGATTTTGTCGAAGTGCTACATGAAAATTCCATAGACATCCAGTTGAGAATTGCTTACAATGACATTGATATTTCAACTGATCCGACTTTACAACTCTGTATTCAACATTCCGCTGAATATTGTAATTTTTCACTGACATTAGAACAATATTTCTACTCCTAAACTGTGTCCCACTCGAAACTCAACCGCTCCATCCGTGTTATAATCTTTCCCTTTGCAAAAGTTGAAAGGGTCATCCAGTTGCATGGCATCCAGGTCAAGAGTGTGATAATGACTTGGAAGATCTAAGACTTGAGGAATAGCCAATGGTGGAGGAAGAAGGAACCAAGCACCCCTAACACTTGGAGTCTCCGGCACATGCCCATCCTAATAACCACTCTCACTAGATGACTCGGTTTTAATAACATATTCCGAATCAGACTCACTCTCCTCCTCCACATGACCACTCATCTTTGGCGTAGTGAATAGGATTCGCCACTAGTGGTAGGTCCAGCTGTATCGAAGAAGAAAGCCCACCACCACCACCACCACCTATGTCATAAACTTCAGCATACCATTCTATTACATGTCGTGGCATGAGCTTCAAATGCATGTCGAACATTATCCACACATGGTCATCACCTTCGATCCAAAATGTCATGTTTTGAAACCTTTCATCTGACAGTGCTGACAGAAATCTGTATCTGACCCTTTCAATCTCCTTAGAACCAACTGCACCCATATTCATCAACATTAGATTCTCTAGTGCATCGAGAGAATCATCAATATGAAATTTTTCAGCGAATCGAGAGAACTTAGACGGCAAGTGCACATCATCACAAAAGAATTACACTCAAATATCATTCCATCCTCACTATTTCCTATGACCCCATTTGGATAAATAACGACAAAGAAAAACTCACTACTAGCCATATCTATAAATATAGGGAGAAGAGAATGTACTGTCCGTATGGATTGTGCTAAGTTATGGTGCTTGTAACTCTTTATATAGGTAAAAAAAAAATTGAAATAGCTATCTAGGATGCAGAGTATTCGGATGTACTGCATCCAAAAAAGATATCTTCATATCTCGGTCGCTCAATACTTAAGAGAAGCATAAGCTTCAAAAAATCTTGATTTCGTGTGCAACTGAGATATTCGTTTAAAAAATTGTGTCTTACCTAAGATGCATTGTATTTGAGATATTGATTTATCTTTCTTCTAGTTAGCGTATCCGAGATGTGATATACGTGTTTAAATTGATAAATACTCCAAAAATGACGTACAAC